>NC_090778.1:12300833-12604166 GCF_040054535.1 Antennarius striatus | reverse complement strand
CATCCGTTCTGCGGAGAAGGTGATCGGTTGCAGCCTCCCACATCTCCAGGAACTGTCTGACACAAGGACCCGCAGTCGTGCAGCCAGGATTGCCGCTGACCCCTCTCATCCCGGCCACAAACTCTTCCAGACCTTCCCCTCCGGCAAGAGGCTACGGTCCATCTGGACCAGGACCTCACGGCATAAAAACAGTTTCTTCCCCACGGCAGTCAGCCTCATGAACAATGCCCCCCCCCCCCTCGGTAACCATCCGCCCCTCACCACTCTGCAAAGACAGTTTACTGTTTGGACTTATTTTCTTCACCTGCAATCACCATCCTTATACAGTATCTAAACACACCGTAATGTGAATTGTAAATAGTTTTTGTATTACACCTATTCCTCACTCACTACTATTCTCTTCCGCCTTTCTATGCACCGACACCGCGTCAAGTTCCTCGACAGTAATTTTTACTGCACTTGGCAATAAAACCTTTTCTAATTCTGATTCTGATTCTGAGAGTAGGGACATTGAATGTTGGAACTATGACTGGAAAAGGTAGACAGTTGGTTGACATGATGCAGAGGAGGAAGGTAGATATACTGTGTGTCCAGGAGACCAGGTGGAAAGGTAGCAAGGCTTGAAGTTTAGGTGCAGGGTTCAAGATGTTCTATCATGGTGTAGATGGGAAGAGAAATGGAGTAGGAGTTATCTTGAAGGAGGAGTTTGTTAGGAATGTCCTGGAGGTAAAAAGAGTGTCAGATACAGTGAGGAGTCTGAAGCTAGAAATCAAAGGTGTGATGTTCAATGTTGTTACTGGGTATGCTCCACAGGTAGGATGGGAGCCTCAAGGAGAAGGAAAAATTCTGGTTCGACTTTGATGAAGTGATGCAGAGCATACCTAGAAGTGAGACAGTTATCATTGGTGCAGACTTCAATGGACATGTTGGTGCAGGTAACACAGGTGATGAGGAGGTGATGGGCAGCTTTGGTATCCAGGAGAGGAACGCAGAAAGATAGATGGTGGTTGACTTTGCAAAAAAGGATGGAAATGGCTATAGTGAATACTTTCTTCCAGAAGAGGCAGGAACATAGGGTGACCTATAAGAGTGGTGGTAGGAGCACACAGGTAGAGTAGATCTTATGTAGACAGTGTAATCTGAAGGAGATCAGTGACTGTAAAGTAGTGGTAGGCGATAGTGTAGCCAAACAGCATAGGAAGGTGGTGTGTAGGATGACTCTGGTGGTGAGGAAGATGAAGAGGACAAAGGCAGAGCGGAGGACAAAATGGTGGAAGCTGAAAAGAGAAGAGTGCTGCATGACTTTTAGGAAGGAGTTAAGACAGGCGTGCTACAAGATGACTGGACAACTACAGCTAATGTGATCAGGGAGACAGGTAGGAGAGTACTTGGTGTGTCATCTGGAAGGAAAGTAGATAAGGAGACTTGGTGGTGGAATGAGGAGGTACAGGAGTGTATGCAGAGAAAGAGGTTAGCTAAAAAGAAGTGGGACACTGAGGACTGAGGAGTAGCGGGAGTACAGGGAGATGCAGCGTACTGTCAAGGTAGAGGTAGCAAAGGTCAAACAAGAGGCTTATGATGACTTGTATGCTAGGTTGGACAGTAAGGAGAGAGAGACTGATCTATACAGGCTGGCAAGACAGAGAGACAGAGATGGGAAGGACGTGCAGCAGGTTAGGGTGATTAAGAATAGGGATGGAAGTCTATTGACAGGTGCCAGTAGTGTGATGGGAAGATGAAAAGAGTACTTTGAAGAGTTGTTGAGCGTTGACAATGAGAGAGAACAAAGACTAGAAGAGGTGACTGTTGTGGACCAGGAAGTAGCAAAGATTAGTCAGGATGAAGTGAGGAGGGCATTAAAGAGGATGAAGAGTGGAAAGGCACTCGGTCCCGATGATATACCAGTAGAGGTTTGGAAGTGCCTAGGAGAGGTGGCAGTAGAGTTTCTGATTGGGTTGTTCAACAGGTTCTTAGTGAGAAGATGCCTGAGGAATGGAGAAATGGGCTGGTGCCTATTTTTAAGAACAAGGGAAATGCAGCGTTGTGGCAACTACAGAGGAATAAAGCTGATGAGCCATACAATGAAGTTATGGGAAAGAGTAGTGGAAGCTAGACTAAGGGCAGAAGTGAGCATTTTTGAGCAGCAGTATGGTTTCATGCCAAAAAAAGAGTACTACAGATGCAGTATTTGCTGTGAGGATGTTGATAGAGAAGTACAGAGAAGGCCAGATGGAGCTGCATTGTGTTTTTGTAGATCTGGAGAAATCTTATGACAGGGTGCCCAGAGAAGAACTGTGGTATTGTATGAGGAAGTCTGGAGTGGCAGAGAAGTATGTTAGAGCGGTGCAGGACTTGTATGAAGACTGTAAGACATCGGTGAGGTGTGCTGTAGGTGTGGCAGAGGAGTTCAAGGTGGAGGTGGGACTGCATCAGGGATCAGCTCTGAGCCCCTTCTTGTTCGCTATGCTGATGGACAGGCTGACAGACGAGGTTAGACAGGAATCTCCATGGACTATGATGTTTGCCGATGACCTTGTGATCTGCAGTGAGAGCAGGGAACAGGTGGAGGAGAAGCTAGAGAGGTGGAGGTTTGTCCTGGAAAGGAGAGGAATGAAGGTTAACCGCAGTAAGACAGAATGAGAGGAACCCAAGTGGAAGAGTGAGGTTGCGGGGAGAGGAGATCAAGAAGGTGGAGGATTTTAAGTACTTAGGGTCAACAGCCCAGAGCAATGGAGAGTGTGGAAAAGAGGTGAAGAAGTGTGTACAGGCAGGATGGTACGGGTGGAGAAAAGTGTCAGGTGTAATGTGTGATAGAGTTTCAGCTGTAATGAAAGGAAAGGTGTACAAAACTGTGGTGAGACCAGCGATATTGATTGGTCTAGAGACAGTGTCACTGAGGAAAGGCAGGTGACAGAGCTGAAGGTAGCAGAGATGAAGATGCTGATGTTCTCTTTGGGAGTGACCAAGAAGGATAGGATCAAGAATGAGTGCATCAGAGGGACAGCACATGTTTTGTGCACAGGTTTTGGGGATAAAGTCAGACAGGCCAGACTGAGATGGTTTGGACATGTCCAGAGGAGCTTTAATGAATATATTGGTAGAAGGATGCTGAGTTTTGAACTGCCAGGCAGTAGGCCTAGAGGAAGAAGAAAAGGAGGCTTATGGATGTAGTGAAAAAGAACATGAAGGTAGTTGGTGTGAGAGAAGAGGATGCAGAAGACAGGGTTAGATGGAGGCAACTGATTTGCTGTGGCGACCCCTGAAGAGAAAAGTCGAAAGGAAAAGAAGGATATGGCTACAATATAGCAAGCAAGAATTAACACATTCCATTAGATTATATTCAATTTTATTCGGACAATATATGCAATACAGGAAATGTCAAGGCACTGTTTTCTGGGCCCATTGACTGTTGTGTGGTTGGAGTACAGACACCCTGCCAATGAGGGCATCCACATTCTCAATTTTTAATTTTTTTATAATTTAAAAAAAAAAATTGCATACTATTCTGATCCCTGGAGGGAAATTAAGAGCACACTCTAGTTAGTGAAACACTTCAATCGCATTCATACATGTTAGTGTGTACAGGCCCCTGTAGCACACACACAAGGGGGCCTGTAGGCATGCAGGGGAGGTAGAGTGGCAGGCAACTCCTTCATAGTGTGCCCCAAATGAGCAACTTGTAAAGGGGGACGGCGCCTTGCTCAAGGGCGGCTCGCTTAAGGGCGCCTCGGCAGTGCTCCAGAGGTGAGCTGACACCTCCCACTGTCAGCTCACCTCTGGGTGTTTGGGCGGGAGCAGGAGTCGATCTTAGGAACATTGGACTCACTCTACTCTCCGCTTTACCACTGAGCCACTGCCGCCACACTGCCCCACAATGAATGGGGAGTAAAGAAACAGTTTGCGGCACAATTGTCTCAAACGGTTCGAAGCCCCATGGGGCACCATTCAAACATCACTACTAATGACCCTAATTATCCCAAAGGCTGGAATAAACTCACATTTCAACAACCCGCCTTTGACACCCCCTGGTACCCCTATCAACCATCATTGATGCGCCACATGGGTTTCAACTATGGTCGTTGAAATGTGAATAGCACTGACCATACCCCACAGGGTTTATAAGCTGGGACAAGACCAGCCACCTTCAGAACTGAAGAAGCCTGTTGGATGAGAAGTGAAAAGTTTTCAAGAAACTTTCAGTCCAGTGGATTGATTTAAATAGCTTTGGATTCAGGAGCAACAAAGTGGTATTTGTCCCAGCCACGGAGCACGGAGCACTCTTCATCGAGTGCTTGAGGGTTCATGAGAGTCCACATGTGTTATGTGAACGCCTCCCACACTGCATTCCCAGGTGTAGGGATGGCCTCCCCACACTGTCTGATAAACTTGTTTTTCCGACAGTATGGTGCCACCGAAAGGAGGGGTGCCTGCGAGGTGGGGCTGGCCACCCCTGCTTGCATGCAGACCTTGTTTGTTCAAACTATAAAAGTAGAGAGTTTCCGGCTCCAGGTTAGAGTCACCTGCGGGTTACGTTCGGACGCCCAGCATTGGTTGATGCTATTCTGCCTGGGACGTGGGCTCTCCGATCCGTGTGTCAAGGTAAGATACGAAGCACATTTGGAATGACACCATACGTGGGCTCTCCGATCCGTGTGTCAAGGTAAGATACGAAGCACATTTGGAATGACACCATATGATTGCTTTAGCTCAACCAAAGAATTGACTGTACATTGCTATGCTCTGCGGGGAATGAACGACACATTTATTCTAGCATCATAGAAGTGAATGTTTGTTTTTGCTATGCTCTGCTGAGAACGAACCACTCATTTATTCTAGCATCATAGAAGTGAATGTTTGTTTTTGCTATGCTCTGCTGAGAACGAACCACTCATTTATTCTAGCATCATAGGAGTCTTGTTAATTGTGTGAGTTTTCTGTGTATCTACCTCCACGGACTTGTATAAAAAATTTTCACAAAACACTCGGGATCCCTACGGAGAAGTTAGATAAGATGTCTGGGGAGAGGGAAGTAAGGGCATCCCTACTGAGACTGTTGCCCCCGTGACCCGGCCCCGAATAAGTGGTTGAAGGTAAATGGATGGATTGATATTTGGTCGCAGGGAGTGCGGGAGGGAGTGTGGGAGCTTTATTTTTATCACGGCTGTCTTAATATGAAATTTTAGCAGTATATCCTGCCTTACCAGCATTTTCCAGGTTAGCACTGTGATAAAGTGTCACAGACGCACATGTAACTTGTTTAATAAATATATAAAATATAACAAGGCCTAATACTGTAGTGTCTCTTACTTCAATTCAAACCTGTCTAAATGTCAAACTCAGCTCTTTCTTTCTGTGTGTGTGTGTGTGTGTGTGTGTGTGTGTGTGTGTGTGTGTGTGTGTGTGTGTGTGTGTGTGTGTGTGTGTGTGTGTGTGTGTCACTGCCTGAGACAGACATCCCAGGGAGCCCGTGCCATGTGTTATTCTTACATTTGGAAAACAAGGTTCACTTACTTTGAATTATTTTACTGCCTGCACTTCCTTGTCAGCAGGTGTGAAAGGTGTCACTGCCTGACATCATATAGAGGGTTCACCTGTCTACTCTGCCTGTTATCTAAAGATATTTTATCTATATCAACAGTGCTTCCCTTGCAATGTATTGTCATTGCTGGTTGTGAGAAAAGTGGTAAAGATAATGAGTGGCACTTGAATATGAGCAGAAGAGAGTGAAGCTGTGACCAAATGATCATAGTTCATAAGTAGGATGACAATCTGTCAAGCAAATACCTTGATAAAAAAATCCTGGATGTATCCCCTGATTCTGATACACATCAAAATGTAATTGGCTTCTTTTCTGGCCCGTCCCTCTACCAGGAAACTAAAACACACTGCTACAGGCAGGCAGTCTAAATGCATTTTATTTTCTCACTTTACTGAGAAGGAAAAAAAAATTGTCAGACTCCTGGAAGATAAAGATTTTGTGGTGCTTCGTCTTTACAGACAAAGCACCACAAGGCCATGTACTGTACAAAGTGAAGTTAAATGTATATTCTGAAATATACGGTAAACACCGCAGGTAATAAAGTTAGCATTATAGTTAATTTTTATTTACATCATGTGGCATTTTCCATGTCCAACTCTGTACTAATAGTTCTTTGAGTTTTGTTTTTGATTTTTACAATTGTGTGTTTTCTATTTCTCCCCTGCCTGTTTGTACTTGTAAAGCTCTTCTCACTGGATGCTTACAGGGTATAACATTCATCCCCACTCCCTCACAGCAACAGATTGTTTGCTCCCAGATCTCTTCCAGTCTTGGTGAATAGAAGATATCCTATTAAGATGTGCCATCAGGCCCGTATGGGTTTTGTGATGTATCATTATGCATGATGACTTGACTGGCCAGGACATGCTTAGTGTTCCATTTTGTGAAGGTGTGTTCATGGCTGAAGGTCCGAACAGACTCACTGTAGCAGGAACGAAATCCTGGTGCAGCTCGGTCCCATTGGAACCAGAGGGTGAAGCCTATAACCACAAAGTATGTTAGTTACATACTGTAATGTCAGACTGTATGAGTACACGCAAAGCCCTCTCAGTTCTTAACCCTAATGGGTCTGTGCAATTTTGGTTTGGTTGGGCTCACATAGCAGGATATTTCAGTGCACATGATAAATTTACTAGTAAGTCTTAAAGGGCTAACTTTTCAGCTCGTACTTGTTACAAATTCCAGTAAGATAAATGTTTGGAGTTGAGTGATGTGACTTGCCATTTGTTCACAATAGTTTTCACAACAACTTAATCATTTTCATTAAATGGGAGTCCTCCATGAGATGTTTTAAAATGTCCAAAAAAACCCAAAAAAACTTTAATCATAGCTGACTCAACAATGAGATTCCTTATTCTTGATAAGCTTTTTGTTGTTTAATGAAAGTAATTATTTTGTGCCTGCAAAAATAAATAATAATTGTATCGTTCCAAAGCGACATACAGTAATGTGGTTTTCGTCTGGGTCTACAAATAGCAGCCTTCCTGTTAACTTTATACTCGGAAGTACGAAACGCGTCCCTACGTCATCATTAGTCGACAACACGTCGAGGGCAGAATGTCATCAGATGATGCCTTTAAGGCAAGTTTGCTGCTCTAAAAAAATAATAAATACAGTGTTTGATAATTGCAATGCGTGTTCTCATGAATGGACACCTTGTGTTTGTTTTCTAGGTGTCCTCCCTGAGGGGAAAAGTCGCTTTGATTACCGGGGCCAGTTCGGGCATCGGAGCCGGTACCAGCATCCTGTTCGCCAAACTGGGAGCCTTGTTGGCTCTGAATGGCCGTGACATGGAAAACCTCAACCAAGTGGCCAGACAGTGCACTGAGTGTGGCGCTGCAGAGGTGACCCTTATGCCTACGTTCTTGTTCCCTTAATTAAATCATTTAAATTACTATTTTTTTCTAATTGAAATGGGCTTAGCTGAGGTGGTTTAGTTATCTGGTGCGGATGCCTCAGGGGGGCCTCCCTAGGGAGGTGTTTCTGGCACGTCCAGCTGGGAGGAGACCTCGGGGCAGACCCAGGACCAGGTGGAGGGATTATATCTCAACACTGGCATGGGACGCCCTGGGATCCCCCAGTCAGAGCTGGTGGATGTGGCTGGGGACAGGGAAGTTTGGGGCTCCCTGTTGAAATATGTAAATAATCAACCAGGTCAAACAAGCAAAGTTTAAATAGCACTTACTAACTGCTGCAGTCTCAAAATGATTCAAACCCGATGAGAATCTCTAGTGCTTTGTGAAGAACCCTTCTAGCTGCGCTGACCTGCTGCAGACCCGATTAGCATACACCAACTTCTACTTCTGAGGAATCTTAGCCCATTCCTCAATGGCAAAAGTCTCCAGTTCTGCAGTATCCCCCGCTTTAAGCAGTTCGACCACCTTTCAACCTTACATCAGATTTTATAAGGAATTCCTTGGTGAACTGTTAGGTCTGCTTGGGATCATTGTCCTTTTTTGGTGTCCAAGCTTCAGCTTCCAAACAGATGATTTCATTTCTTCTAGGTTTTGTCTTTAAGGTGTTTTTTTCAGTTCATGCTTCACGCTGCAGACATACAGTATAGCTGATCAATAGGCCAGGAAAGTTTGTCTTTTGTTCCATTGCTCCAAAAATAGCATACCAAACCTTCTGTGTTCTATCCAGATAGTTAGGAGGGTAGGGTTATGTATATAATTTGACAGCCGTTATCACAGTCATCAAAGTAACATTTATTTTGAATTTAGCAAAAATTTAACATAGAATCTTTTTGTGCTGCGCTGCTTTAACTTTTCTTGTGTCATATGGTTTATTAAAAATTTTGCTCATAAACCTAGAATATAACGGGGCTTTTGCTTCCGTAACTTTACATGTTAACACATACATTTGCATTTAAAAAGATACATTTGTACTTTATCTTCTAGACATTATGGCTGTGAAGGAATTGCTAAAGCCTTGTAACTTATCAGAACTTAATGAAGGAGTGATTTTGTCCAGCCTTTGCTCGTTCCAGGAGATCTCACTGACGAGGAGACTGTGAAGAAGACAGTGGAACAAACAATCGCTCACTATGGCCGACTGGATGTCTTGGTCAACAGTGCTGGTATCCTAACCATGGGTTCCATTGAAACAACAGACCTGGCTCAGTATGACAAGACCATGAATACCAATGTCAGGTAGGATTGCACCTGTGTTCTCATCATGGTTCAGCTTCCTCATCCTTGGTTAATGTTTGGCTATGACGCCAAACCAGAAACACTGTTTTTCCAGTTATTTTAAGTACTGTGACCCATATTTCCAACAGAAAGTCGAGGTAGTTCAGAAGTGACTATTGAAAGTATTTATTTAATATTATTTCATTTTTATTTTTATCTTTGTTGCTCTGTCTCACCGCTATGGTTTTACTACTACTTCTCTGTCTTTAAAACTTGTTTCTGTAAGAGTGGCTGATTCTCCAAAGTTCATTTGGGATACATAAAATATTTATCATTCTGTTTATTGTTTCTCTCTCTCAGATCTGTGTATCACCTGACTCATCTCTGCGTGCCCCATTTGATCAAGACGAAGGGATCTATAGTCAATGTTTCCAGCATCAATGGACAGAGATCTGTGGGTATAATGCAGCTGGCCACAAATTCTCCACATGGTTTTGGGAATTATGATGCACTGCTTTCTCTCCATAGTTCCCAAATGTGCTGGCCTATTGCATGTCCAAGTCTGCCATTGATCAGTTCACACGCTGCGTTGCACTTGGTAAGTTCAGCGAGTCAAGTGTAGTCATTCATTTGTTTTCCGCTCGCCTTGCCTTACTATAAAAATGGAGGATTTCATATCTCCACTTGAAATTTTTGCGATGCTTTTGTTCAGGAGTGGTGCATGGACTTCATTTATAAGTAAACGTAACATATAAGCAAACATGTTGGAAACAACATAACTTTTTTTAATCAAATGTGCTAATTGTGTGTTTGTATAAATAATTCTGCTGTGAGACTTTAAAAATGACCTGTTGCTAATCAAATGGTGAATAAGCTAAACTGTACATTCATAATATGTCAATCTAATTATGATGAAATCAGTGCCTCACCAGCCATGAACCTCACTGCACGTCACTGATTGTAAGTAACATAAAAAAAATATAAATAACATGACTCTTCCATTTCAGAACTGGCAAGTAAGCAAGTCAGAGTGAACTCTGTCTGGTAAGTGTTTTAATAAGTGTTATCTTCAGTAGCTGACCTCACTAATTTTTTTAATGCATTCATAGTTAATATACAATATATTGGTTTGGGGTTGTTTTGGTTGCTGTTCTCAAATGTTTTTGTCACAGTTGATCATTTGTGTCATATAATTAATTCTATCCTTGTTGCTGCTGCCTTACCTCAGCCCAGGTGTGATTGTGACAGAGATCCACAAGAGAGCAGGACAAGATGAGGAGCAGTACGCCAAGGTATCTTTACATGTTTAAATCTCCTAATAATCTGCCATCTATGGCTGTGCTTAAAACAAAAATAAGACAAAAAGCTGATTCCAATGCAATATATTCAGTTCACTGGAAACTAAAAGATTCTAAGTTTTCCTGGATCCTGGGTGTCATGTATTTGGGCGGCAGTGGCTCAGTGGTAAAGCAGGCGGTAGAGCGGGTCGTCCTATGTTTTCAAGATCGGCGGTTCGATTCCCGCTCCCGCCGAAAAAAATATCCGGAAGTGAGCTGACAGTGGGAGGTGTCAGCTCACCTCTGGAGCACTGCCGAGGCACCCTTGAGCAAGGTGCCATCCCCTTTACAAATTGCTCATTTAAGGCGCACCAAGATGGAGCTGCCTGCCACTCTACCTCCCTTGCATGCCTACAGGCCCCCTTGTGTATGTGTGTGTGTGCTACAGGGGCCTGTACACACTAATATATATATATATATATATATGCATGCGTTTAAATCATTAGCTAGGGTGTGCATTCTTAATTTCCCTTCGGGGATCAAAACAGTATATAAATTTTTTTTTTTAAATTAAATTCAGTATCAACTCAACGTGGCTGTCTTTGAGCCTTCGCCACACACAGTTCACCTGCTGCGGTGAATGTAGAATCAAGGTAAAACAAGTGTGAAATACAAACTTTTTTCTGGCAAAGTTTTAAAATATACTGCTGAAAAAGTCAACCGAGCAGACGTAAGAGAAATACAGGCATGGGAAGTACTGAATAGAACTCAAACATCATGAACTCCTTTTCCATCTTACACAAGAACCATGTTTTCTATTTACCCTTTTTATATTCAAAACTTGAATGAATTTGTTTTGTCCTACAAAAGTTCTATAAATAGTAAAATAATGTTTTACTTGATTACATATATTAAGATACAGGCCTTTATGGTCAATTAATAACAGAAAATGTGTAAAATTGTGATATTCAGATTTGGATGACACTGCCTATAGTAAATTAGATTCTAAATTTCAGTTATACCATACAGCTACAGTGGCCTATATCATCAACCTACAGTGCATCAAAGTCTAAGTCTGTCAACCAGTAAGAACTGTATTTTTTGCCCTCTTCTTTTCCTGCCAGTTTCTTGTCCACTGTAAGCAGACTCATGCCCTCGGTCGACCAGGGGAGGTGGATGAGGTGGCCCAGAGCATCGCCTTTCTGGCATCTGATGCAGCCAGCTTTATTACTGGAGTCAATCTGCCCATTGATGGGGGCCGGCATGCCATGTGCCCAAGATGAAATCATGTGCACAATAGTCTAAAAATAAAGTGATTTCACCCTCTGAGACTATGTTTGTGTTTTTTCTCCACATCACCACAAATATTGACCAGGGAGCAATAACAGGAATAATGTCTTCAAGAACAGTTTTTTACCTCTATAAATTTTATTTTGTCACTCTGCTCCAGAAAAACAAAACGGAAGACAACTGAATGCTACTTGTAAAAAAGTTCATTAGTTTTCTCACCGTGAATGTAGGAAGAGGATATTAGAATGGAATCCATCTATCATTTTATTTCTGCAGCATATCTGAGATACTGAAATACTTCTATACAACACATTCCCCACACAACCATTAAGTACTGACTTGGTGCCCATGAAATGTAATGTGTACTACTCCATGAACTGGAGAGCCCATTATTTTATTTTTTTTAAGACTGAATATCGCATATCATTTATCAAGAATCAAAATTAACAGGAAATGTATAATTTTTCTTCAGACTTCGTTCTTGATGTGTAAATCATCTCTACAGACCAAATACTGCAATTGTAAGGTCGTACATAAAGTAGTTTAAAATATATTCCAAGAAATCCTCTGAGCTTATAGTGCATAGCTGGGTGAGACCAACTATCACTGCTATACCTTCAAGTGATGTGTGAACAGTAAGAAGGACAAGCATGGCATTCTCATAATACTCCAGCTGGGACAGTTTAGATGAAGACTAGAATCCTTATGACAAGTGATTAAACACAGTGACGCCTGGTCGTGAAAAAGGAAGCTTATCAGATTTTAAATAAAATTTAAATACAATCAACTGCAGACAATCAAGGTTGCATAATTATATATTATAATTTACATATGGGGGAAACAGGAAAAATGCGTCAGTGTCATGAGTGCTGAAAACATTCAAATATAATTTAACGAATTTCTTCATGTATATTTTCAAATCTTCCCTTTTTCCATAAACATCGACAGGAAGTCAATGAAGTTCATGTGTCAGCTGTTGTAGCACCAGGTGTCTCCCCTGTTATCTATGATATCAGGTAACGTCTCGGTTGCTCTGAGATGAGAGGTGCAGTACGAGGTAGCATCTCAACACACTTTTCTTGGTTCACACTGTGGAAAGCTTGAGTGTACATCAACACAGAAAGCACCGAACAGCTCACGGCTGTCTATAGATATTAAGAAAATGAAGGTCTCAGCTCTACAGTTATTGGCGGCTCAAGAAAACTTACCTGGAGACAGTTTGCTTGTGTGTCTTAAACCGTTTACCTGAATAAATGGTCTGATGTTGACACAATATGCCTAAAGGCTGTGGAAGAATAATATTTGTACATCATATATACACAGTTCATATACATATATAAATAATACTGAACCATTAAAATAGAAATTATTGCATCTCTTCAATGTTTTTGACTCATTGTTTCAGGATACCATGGTCAAGGAGATGACAGAATGTCATGTTCATGTTATATCCTTCCAAATGGGTATTTCAGGTCTTGTTTAATGCATACAAGTCTCTGAAAAAGAGAGTTGATGTTTTTTCAAGGTCAATTAATGCAAAAAAAAAACTGTCCATCCTTACTGCTGTCCAAGTATATTTTGTGGAGAGAAAATTTTGTTCTGGAAACCACAGACACCTTGATTCACCCACCCATGTTATTCATTGAAGACCTTCTCTGTGCCCTCCACAGGATCCTATAAGAAGCACACGGGTCCGACCTCAAGATAGTAGCGTGAGCCTGTGTCTGTGCTCTGCAGGTTGTATATATCCACTATAGGGAGAACATTTGGATCCAGTGTTTGGAAAATAAAGTGGGTTTGATGCCAGCGGCCATCTTTGATCTGAAAAAGGGGCGTAATGGTGTTAGCATGTGGAAGATAACGTCTAATGATCACATCAGAAATATTAAAAACACACTTCTCAAAAGCACATGGAATCAGAAAATCTATTAACACAAGAGTTAAGCGAAAAAGAAATGTCTGTTATGGGCCATGTATTAATGTACTACAAGACATAAAAAAACAACAAACCTGAATCTCATTGAAGTTTAATAATGAAGAAGAAGCAGGTAAGGCCTCTAAATTTCTTGAAAAAAAATCTAAAATATTTTTCTTTATGTTTATACATGTCCTAACTTTTGCAGACTGAATTTATTTACATAGTAGGACAAGAGGTTGAGTTTTGTATGGAATTTTATGTAGAACATCTCCTTTGCATTCACACCAGATGAGTAATAGTTCGTACCCAGCAGTCGTCCGTGGGTATGAGAGGCTCCAGGAGGTCGCCTGCCTGAATCCTCTCTCCTGTCCAGGCTTTGAAGCTCACAGCCCTGGGTGAAGGCTGTAGAGAGGGCTCTTCTGCCCACACATGCATATTGAGACAGTGAACTGTGATGTGCTGCACTGCCTCTGTGCTCAAAAGGTGGACAAAGTTCATCTGGATACGACCCACTCCTAGCTCCAGCTGCAAAAAGGATGATCAAAGTGGATTTTTTATTGAGTGGTACATTTTAATACCGAAAATTTGAGTCATGTGGGTAAAGCATTAATCTGAAACAAAAAAAAAAAGAAAGAAAGATATTTTATGAATCTAGAGGTTTGTGTCTTTGATGTTGTCAATAGAATTAACTAAGAATCCTTAAAGTTCATTGATAAAATTACTCTTTGAAAAGTTTTTGTTTCATGAGCCAGAAAATGAAAAGCTGTGTATTTTGTGCATTTGCACAACATTTAACTCTAAGCTTTTCTACTTGAAAAGATGACAAAACCTTTTCCAAAAGCACATAAGCAATTAAGGCCTTATATGATCTTCATATCCACATGCTTAGCCAGATCTCCAAGTCTGCTCATCTGCATTTATGTTTCTGAGGTTATAATTCACCAATGCTTTGTTTAGATGAAGCTAATGACAAAACATGGAAGTAATCCAAACCTTGGCTGCTGTGATAGGCTTAAGGCAAGTCTGTCCTCCACCAGTGAAGTTGCACAGCACCTCGATCATGTCAGCAGTGCAGCCGAGGTTTGGGTCAATCCAGTAAATGCCTGTTAAAGAGTCAAAGCAGGAGACCAACAGCTTTTAACTCGCAAGAACACAATGAACTCATGCAAAGAAAACATTTAACAGTTTAAATGTCTCCTCACCATTGTACATCTCCTGTTCACAGTCGTAGAGGTCTCTGCATATTCTTGCAGGGTTGTCACGGGTTCCCAGTGGGTCCTTCAGACTCTGGATCAAAGTGTTCAGATGCTGCAAGGACTTGAAAATTGTTGTGCCCTCGTCTAAAATGGGTACGTCCATGCTCTGATACATTGGGCACAAATATTGGCATTATTTTTACTTAACATAAAATTTCTTTTGCATTTTAATTCAAAGACCAGCTTCTTACAGACTCATTTAGATACAGACAAATACAGGTAGATAATTGTATTGTAATATGTCTCCAGCTACCAGAAAAGATTTCTTGCAGTGAGCATACTTTATGAAAGCCAACCTCTGTCCTCGGCAAATCATGAGAATCAGTGATGATTTGAAAAGTGGAAGCAACAGCTTCATATTTCTACCAAAAGACAAAAGGTCATCACAAAAAGTCATTTTTACTATTTACTTTGTATCCTTATGCCAGCATTCCTAAAGTTATGATCTGACATTAAAGAGATACTGTACTTACAAGTGACACAGCAGAAGTGTGAAGACTCTGAGAGAGAGAGAGAGAGAGAGAGAGAGAGAGAGAGGGAGAGAGAGAGGGGGGGGGTCTTTATTATACTGACTTGTGTTTATCTTCTCAATATTTTCACACCTACAGTTGTTTCAGTCTAATCAGGAAGCAGTTCTAGAAATCTTAATTATTCCTGGCAGCACCCACGGCTGCCATTCCCTCTTGAATATGCACATATACACAGGAACAAAAGTGAATGCACAGGAAATGATGCACACTGGTCAACAGCTGTCTTAATCCGATCACAGCTCAATTTAGTACTTGTGTTCAACCGTTTTCTAAATCAGGTAACGATACCTTGTTACTTGTTGAGGGACATTGTTTTTAATTGTAAAAGATACTTCAGTCTTTGCGGAAAAGGAAAAGAGTGACCCTGCCCAGACAAAGCACAGGGCCCACATCTGGAGCCCTGTCTGGAATGAGGGCTTGTCAGCAAGCACCTGGTGGCCGGGTCTACCACGGGACCCGGCCGGGCTCAGCCCGAAAAGGCAACATGGAATTTACCCACCCCTTCGGACCCACAATCCACAGGGTAGACCGATGGGGTCGGGTGTGCTGCCATATGGGTGGCAGTGAAGACAGGGGGTCATGACGGAACAGAGCCGGGCAGCAGAAGCTGGCTTTGGGGCCGTGGAATGTCACCTCACTGGTGGGAAAGGAGCTTGAGCTTGTGTTGGAGGTGGAGTGTTACCCGTAGATCTGGTGTGGTTTACCTCCACGCATAGCCTCAGCTCTCGATCCAAACTCCTGGACAGGAGTTGACCTTGTTCTTCTCTGGAGTTGTGACAGGCGTGAGTGGGGATACTCACAAGTCCCAGGCTGAATGCAGCTGTGTTGTAGGTCACCTATCTACACCTTAAGGCTGTGGGAGGGAAAACTCTTGACTTTTATATGTGCGTGTGCGCCAAATTATAGCTCAGCGTATTCGGCTTTCTTGGGGTCCACTGGATCCCTGTAGGGGACTCCATTGTTCTCCTGGGGGACTTCAATGCACACGTCGGCAATGACGGAGACACCTGGAGGGGTGTGATTGGGAGGAATGGCCTCCGTGATCTAAGAACGAGCAGTGTAATGTTGTTGGACTTCTGTGCTGTTGAATGTTGTTGGATTGTTCTTAACTAACGCCACGTTCGACCACAAGGATGCTCATAAGTGTACGTGGTACCAGAGCACCCTGGGCCGGAGGTCAATGATCAATCTTGTGATTGTATCATCTGACCTTCCACTGTGTGTTTTGTACATCCGGGTGAAGAGAGGGGCAGAGCTGCCAACTGATCACCACCTGGTAGTGAGTTGGGTCCGTTGGCCAGGGAAACCTTTGGATAGACCTGGTAAGCCCGAGTAGTGTGAGTGAACTGGGAATGTTTGGAGGCGGACTTCGTCCACAAGGCCTTCAACTCACACCTTCGAAGGAGCTTGTCTCGCACTCCTGTGGAGGCTGGGGACATCGAACCTGAATGGTCAATGTTCAAAACATCCATGGCTGAAGCTGCAGCTGAGAGCTGTGGTCTCAAGGTCTTGGGTGCCTCAAGGGGCGGTAACCCTCGAACACTTTGGTGGACCAAGGTTGTCAGTGAAGCCGTCTGACTGGAGAAGGAGGCCTTCAGGGGCATGTTGTCCCTGGGGACTCCTGAGGCAGATGCAGAGTACTGACAGGCCAGAGGACTGCAGCTGTGATGGGTGCAGAACAGAGGGTGTGGGAGAGTTTGGAGAGGCCATGTAAAAAGACTTTCGGACGGCACCACATTTGTTCTGGACGATTCTTCGACACCTCTGGAGGGGAAGACGGGAGATTATTCAAGCTGTATACAGCAAGGATGGACCACTCTTGACCTCCACTGAGGAGGTTGTCAGTCGGTGAAAGGAACACTTTGAGGAACTCCTGAATCCAACTACCCCAACTGACCCATCCTCTGTTTCAGAGGAAGAGATGGCGGATGATGGGGGATTTGAATCAATCTCTCTGGGCAAAATCATCGAGGTAATTAAGCAACTTCAGCAGGGCAAAGCCCCGGGTGTTGATGAGATGCACCCGGAAATGCTGAAGGCTATAGGTGCTGAGGGGCTGTCATGGATGACACGCCTCTTTAACACTGTGTGGAAGTCTGGGACAGTGCCGAAAGAGTGGCAGGCTGGGGTGGTGGTTACTCATTTTAAAAAAGGGGACAAGAGGATGTGTGCCAACTACAGGGGCATCACACTCAGGGCTATCCAATCCCTGTACACCCAAAGTGAGAGCTGTGTTCGAGTTCTCGGCAGTAGGTGAGACTTGTTCCAAGTGGCTGTTGGCCTTCGACAAGGCTGTGTTTTGTCACAAATTTTGTACGGGATTTTTCATGGACAGGATATCGAGGTGTCGTCGTGGTTAGGAGGGTTTACAGTTTGGTGGGCTGAGGATTGCATCGCGGCTTTTTGCAGATGATGTGGTCCTGTTTGTGTCACGTCTCTGTCTGGTGATTTTCATGTTTGTTTTCCTGCCATGAATATATCATATCATTCCAGATCCTGTCTCATCTTCAATCAGTTCATTCCCTGCACCTGCCGTTTCTCCACACACCTGCAGCCACTCCCCAGTCTGTCCCCACACTACAAATTTTTTAAAATTTTTTTTTAAATTTTATATACTGGTGTGATCCCCGGAGGGAAATTAAGAACGCACAATCTGGCTACTGATTCAAATGCATGCATACATATATATTTGTGAGTACAGGCCCCTGTATCACACACACACACAAGGGGGCCTGTAGGCACGCAGGGGAGGTAGAGTGGCAGGCAGCTCCTTCTTGGTGCGCCTCAAATGAGCAATTTGTAAAGGGGACGACACCTTGCTCAAGGGTGCCTCGGCAGTGCTCCGGAGGTGAGCTGACACCTCCCACTGTCAGCTCACCTCCGGGTATTTTTTGGGGGGGCGGGAGCGGGAATCAAACTGCCGATCTTAAATCATAGGACGACCCGCTCTACCGCCCGTTTTACCACTGAGCCACTTCCGCCAGCTCAGCCTTCTGCTCTCTGCCAGATTGTTTAGCGTTCACCCTGACTCTCCAGCTTTCGTATCCTGCTTGCTTTGGTGACCGTATATGAATCCCGTCTGCTCTCTCGACCCAGCCTGTTGTCTGCTCCTCATCTGGTTTGTCTGCCTGGTTTGTTGATTGTTTCGTGCCTGACCCTGCTGGATTCTGGACTCTACCTTTAGCCTGTCGTTTTTGGATACCTCTGCCTATTGGACTGATTATTTGGAACCTGACCTCCGCCTGCGTTATTAAAACTGCTCTGAGACTCTTGACCTGCCCGTTTGTCTGTCGTGCTTTTAGGTTCCTCCAGGGCGCCTCCCTAGGTAGGTGTTCCTGGCATGTTCAGCTGAAAGGAAACCTTGGGGCAGACCCCGGACCAGTTGGAAGGATTACTGTATTTCTCAACACTGGCTTGGGTTGCCTTGGGATCCTCCAGTCAGAGCTGGTTGATGTGGCCAAGGAAAGGAAAGTTTAGGGTTCCTTGTGGAAGCAGACACCCCTACGACCCGACTCGGATAAGCAGGAGAAGATGGATGGATGGACTCCTGTCCTTGTATTACTTTTTGCATTAGGACATGATGACCATGTAGAATCCAAAACTATGATGTGTTCTCCTTTCCATAAAGGAAAACTACTGTACGTGATTTTTTTTCCTCTACATGTTCAGGCTCTTAAAACTGAACTACATTAGAACTACCATAAAAATAATTTTCCTAAAAAAACACTTACTGGTGGTCCAGGTGGTCCACGAGGTCCACGAGGGCCAGGAGAACCCTGAAATAAAGAAGTATTATTCACATTATTTCAAAAATGTTCTTCATAGATGTAGCCAATCTCTTGAAGTGACAAGCTGGCAATGCAAAGAATAATGATTGAACTCACCCTTGGTCCATGCAGCCCCTGTTGAAGAGGAAAGATACAATAATATGGACACTTGGAAATTGAGGGATGATATCACAAAAAGCAAATTAGTTCTTCTATGATGTCGTGAAAGACTGTTATCAAGTAAAAAGAGTATTTATTGAACAGCTCCCTTGCTTCTGTGTAAGGCCATTCTCAAAAGCAAATCTCATTGGAGCGCAGTGAAACTCACATGTGAATGTTAGTATATTAGGAGTAAGTTGTGCCTGTATGTGAATGCTCAGCAAACCTCTTAAAAAGCCTCAGAAGAGCATTTATCACTCTGACAGGAATTCCAAAGGAGCTAAGTGTCATTCTGAGTATAACAACAAACAGTGGAGTACAACAGGAAATAAAAAGTGCCCAGGGCAAAGGAAGTTGAGAGATGTGTCATCTCTATACTATCCTATCCTTTGTTCACATTACAAATGGAAAAGGGTTCATCAAAACATTGCAACGCACCATCTCCCCCCGACTTCCTTTGTCCCCTTGGGGTCCCTGACAGAGAGAGAGGAAACAGAGGATCACTCCATCTATGCCAGGAAATAGAGCGACTTTGCGCAAAGCTTGACAGAGAGAATGAGATGAGATACATACAGGATGGCCGCTGGGACCAATGATGCCAACGGGACCCAAAATTCCCTCCATTCCCTAAGAAGCAGACACATGTTGGGAAAGGAGAGAACTGACACAATGAAGGTATAACGCTTATTTTGAAGGTATAACGCTTATTTTTCATGTGAGAAAAATGATTCTCGCAGTTCAACATACCATTAAACCATGTGGTCCTTTTGGTCCCTGAATTCCTTTTGGTCCAATGTCTCCTGGTGGTCCCTAAGAAGACAATTTTTTAAAAGTATTTTTAATGATTTTGGAAGGATAAAGGTTAAATTAATATTAATTTAACAAGGGGGGGCAACTAACTGAGGTGTAGAAGGGACGCCTACATCTCTATAGATATATATATAGATTAACACTATTTCAATGTATAACATGATCAAACTTCAAACTCGAGACTTATAATTACTCTAAATTTGCTTGATGTGTGATTATTTAACAAGACAGTCTTGTAAAAGACAAAATCCATGAAAACCAAATTCTTCCCTCCTCACTTTCACCCAGGGTCCCTATTCTTTCTTACTCATACATAAAAACCATCATTACAGGGTCCTCTGTGAAACCTGTGAATGATGTCATGTATGTCTTTTTTGGGCTGTGATGCTTCACTAATTTATGGCTCCTTTCCAAAAAAGACTTCTATTATAGTAAATTTGACATTAAACTTTTTCATGCATGGAGACTTACAGGTATTCAACTGCTTAATGTATGTGCTACTAGGTCTGGGTTATTCTAAAATAGCTGCAAAACAGAATCATTAGCAGCAATACTTTTTGCTAACTTTACCAAAACAATACCAGAACAAAACACCACACATAATTACCTAGAGGAATTGTAAATGAAAGAAAACTTTTTTTTCAAGAGCCAAATCTCTTCTCTCATTATGTTTTGTGTTTCTTCTTAATTAGACAAAGCCCTTAATGACGTAGTTATTGCATGTAAATACAAACATCCAGAACCACTTCCTGAAAGAACATGTTTAACTAGTCTTTATTTCGGCCCTCTTATCTGATGACTTTACTCTTATTATCTTTATTCAGTTTATATTTCAAACAATACTGAATATGAACACAAAGCTCAATTGCTTAACATTTTTGCTAAACTTCTTCAGAAGGAAAATATAAAACATACCCAACCGTTTCAATTAAAATGTGTTACTCAATTAGAGCCTGTCATGTTTCTGAAGCTAGAAATAGAGTAATGTATAGTGTGGCAGTGGTTTGAGAAAAAACTGCTTATGTTGTAGCAGATATAATCTATGTTACAGGTATATCTAGGGGCTTTCATAAAAATTCTTACTCCAGACAACGTTCCGCAATGCACCAACAGATAATTTTAAACATACAAACTTCATAAATGTAAATAAATTCATTCAACCATCTCAGGGCCTTTCTTATAACTGTATTTGAATTGAAAAGAGATTTTTTTTCATCTGATTGACCAGAAGTCATCATTTTTATTCTAACTAGAGCTTAATAGGAACACATACCTTTGGACCAAAGAGACCAAAAAACCCTGAAAACCCTTGGTCACCCATCTCCCCCTAAAAGACACAGTGAAAATCATTATTATTATTTTTAATAATAATAATAATTATTATTATTATTATTTATTTATTAATTACTTTTTTTACTCACAGACCTTGGAAATAAGATGTCATGGAAGGATTTTTTATTTTAAGTTAGTTGATAAATCAGTGCTCACTGGTTGCCCTTTAGATCCGAAGTCTCCTTGTTTTCCTGGTAATCCCATCCCGCCTCTGGAGCCTCTTTTTCCAGATGCACCATCTTGGCCCGTAAGACCCCTCTCACCCTGGAGAAGACGCAAAACACATGTAAACATGTGCTCATCCTCTTTTTTTCCTTTAATAAACACTGAGCAGTCACCAAGACAAGCCTGCAAAAGCAGCAAGTGAAGACACAAGCTCATCATCCCTCACTGGCTTCCCACCAATGAACAAAGCTAATTGCTTACTACATCATTATGGTGCCTTGTAAAATCAGTTTTGACAGTTTCATTATCGCAAGATGCATAAAACCAACTGCAGTAAAGTTCGTATGAAATTATACAAAGTCATTAAATGTTAGTCAAGAGTATATGACTCAATCAGGATGTAACTTAATTCTTTAAACACTGGCAGTAAAGTGAAAGTAGCTGAATGCCGCAGGTCCAAAAACAAAGCCTCTTTATGTAAATTTGATTTCATTTTGGCAAAGTTATACAAAACAAGACTGCCAACTCATTATTTTTGGCAATACTCCTCACAAAAGTATTACAGTTAATGTGAGGTCTTTGGAGAAATGATATTAAAGGTATTGATTAGAATTTGGCCTTTGAGCTCTTAAAATAGTAGAATTTTAAAGGCAGAGTGCCTAGCATTAAAACTCTGGCAGATTAAATCCAAGTTGTCAATGTCCATGTACTAAAAAAATATTGTATATTTTCCATCCATCATTTTTACCTTTGGCCCGGTGGAGCCTTGACTTCCTTGAAGCCCTCTCACACCAGTCTTACCAGGGTAGCCATGATTGCCGGGTAATCCTACAGCTCCATCTTCTCCTTGCTCCCCCTTAAAACAGAAGAGAGTTGAATGAAAATCACAACTGCTTTGATTTACTTAGAAGGTCCACTCAATATCCTCACTTTAAGTCCTTTAGGTCCATCTTTACCAGGTACTCCATCTTTACCAATCGGACCCTCATGTCCCTCCCTGCCTACAACGCCTCTTGGACCCTGTGAGCCCAGTGGACCCTTAGAAAAGAATCAGAAATGTTCATTTCACAGTTTCCATTGGATTTAAACAGGGAAAAGTAGTTTGAATGTGATTGATCTAAGACAACAAATTAATTAAACTTACTGGTGGCCCTTTGGCCCCCGACAGCCCTCTTGCCCCTGAGCTTCCTTTCTGACCCTGGAGGAAAAAAACCCAACATGTTGTGTTCCTCAGGTCTGGATTATTTTGCAGAAATAACAATTCATGACATGCATGAATTCATTGAACTGTGTCCTTGAAAACAAAAATTACAAAACATGCCATTATTATTTTTGTCCTTACTTGATCACCTTTGGATCCTTTCTGTCCCGGTTGTCCCTTTGACCCAGGAATTCCCTAAAATGATCATTACTGTTTAGTTTAAATTATGTTGATTTGGTCTAAAAATGTGACTGCATGTCTATTTAGTTTTATACTACAAGAGAGGTGATTTAGACACTTACAGGAACCCCTGGGCCACCAGCTGCCCCTATCTTTCCATCAACACCCATTGGACCCTTGAAAACATCATTTTCTGCATTTCAATACACAGAACATCACTCAAACCCCATTGACAATATTTCAAAAGACAACATCAAATTAAATTACTTGACTTATTTCACTTACAATTTGTCCAGAGTCCCCTGATTCTCCTCTCTCTCCCTGTTCTCCAGGAAGACCCTGGGTTCACATGAAAACAAATTATTTTTACAATGAAGATCAACCCCCAAAAACCATACATGAAAAAGTGATCCATGTGATGCACTCACTCTGTCACCTTGGGGACCTGTAGGACCTTCTACCTTGCCATCTTCTCCTTGTTCACCCTAAACAAGCAATGGACAAACAGAATAAACAAGAAACCTATGGCCATTGAAAGCTATTGAAAGTCACTGGGCTCGTTCTCCATATGAATCACAAATGATTGAAGGCACTGTCACAGAAAATGGTGCAACTTGATGCAAATATATTTAATGGTTTCATTAGAAAATAACTATGGCGCTGTGTTTAATAGTCATGTGACAGTTATGCGTTATGCATGTGACAAGTGAAATGAGTAAGTGAAAAGCACAATATAAAGCTAAATGTAGGAGAGAAAAGAGTGACCTCCATGAGCTGAGCTAAAATGATGTTAATACGGATGAAATCATGACATGGATCTGTATTTGCTGCATATTTTGCGGTCGGTAAATTATTACATTTTCAACGACTGGTGTGATAACTTGATGCTGATGTATGTGTAATAGTGTAATAATTGCTGGGGAAATATTGGCAAAGATAGAATAAATATCCCCATACACATGGCTCCCCACCAACAGATCTGGACGACCATAAATTAGTCTCTATACTATGGTGCAGTGTGTTATATTGTGTACTACTCTTGACACAATAAACATAGAATCATAGTGCCTTTGCTCCCAGAATCATGACTAAAGGAACCAAGGTGTTAATTATGAATATTTGACAGCACACAATTAATTGGATCTGTCCTGGTTCATATCATTGATAAAATTAGGGATGACTGTGGTAATACCACAACTACAAAAAGGCACGATGAGAAGCACTAATTAGGCACAACATTCAAGCTCCAACACAAAAAAAAAAAAACCTAGCCAAGCACTTCAAGACAATCAGCTGCAAGACAGTTTTATATTTTTGAATAATGCAACTATTATGGGGCCCCAGAGCTCATTAGACACAATCAAAATGCAGACAGTGATTAATGATAGTAATTAAGTATTTACCTTTTCACCTTTTGATCCCAGTGGTCCAATGGGGCCCTGTGGTCCCATGTGACCCTATGACAAGAAAAAGATTATGAGGCTCATTTCTTGACTGTATCCTCTCTTAGCTCCTATTTATTGCTTGATATTACATTAATAATGCAGAGAGATCTCTAAATTAAAGAACAGAATTCCAACTGATGATGCATAATGCAATGTCATCTCATATCATGCCAGTGGTTGTGCATATCTTAAATTGGCATTGATCAGTTTCTCAACCTTAGTTGTTTTTATGTGTGATTATGTTTATATGCAGGTTAAGATATATTGTTATTATCATTTCTTCTGGACGATTTTAGTGAGGTTTGAGAGGCAGAGAAAAACACCATGCAAAATAGTGTGACTATAATAACTGTTATGACTAAATTTTATTAAAAATAGAAGATTTAGGTTATGTTTATTTTATTTCTGTCACTTCTGAGGAAAGTGTGCTTATTAAACACCAAGACAGTTAATCCAGATATACTGTACTTTAGTGAAAGATGAATTAGGAAAGCACAGAAGCATTTGTTGTTTAAAAAGAACATTAGTAAGAATATATTTAATATCAAGACATTTTGTCAGTTTTGGTTATTACTAGACTGCGCATCAAGACAATAATCATTGTTTGAACACCTTTCCAAACTGAAGCTACCTTTTTAGAGGCATTTCCATTGTGAATAAAAGCGCTCTAATAATTAATTTTTTCAGATGGTTAAGTTGTAACCAATGATGTTACTTTTAACAGCAGAAATCTTGTAATATAGTAAATTACACAAAACACATCATTAGTCAACCCTGAGAAAGAAACAGCAAGCTCCTTGTTTTTGCCATTTTCTTTTGAGTGTGCATGATTTGTCCTTTGACGTATGTACGTTTTGGTTTGTATGATGTTCCCCCTAGGGGCTAACTTTAACACACAAAATGCTTAAAAACATTTTTTTTCACCTGTATCCACAATGTTATTGATCAAGATCAGATGTCATATTTTACTCTTTCAATAACAATGAGTTTTTAAAAAATCAAAAGTAATAATTAGCTAAATAAATTATTTCATCAATGACAAATTAAACTGATCAACACTACAAAGGATCTTGTTGACGTATAATAATTATAGATTATAGATATAGAATTATAGGTTTGCCCTTACTGGAGACAGAAAATGTCCCATCTCCTAACAGATTTATCCAACACAGCTATGATGTGTCAACATTACATCTTCATCTTCAACTACTCGACAAATTAGAAACCAATATTTGTTGTCTTACCAATAAATCCTTGGATTTAAAAATGTAGCATTAACATAAGAGTATATTTATCCCATGTGTTATCCATCCATCTATCCATTCATCCCTCTTGGTATACTAAATTAAAAAAGACTGACGTCTTCATACATGTTCAAAAAGCCTTGTCTTTTTTTCCTTTTTTTTGTTGTCAATCATAATTCATGAATCAGCAACAGTATTCTGTGAAGCATTGGAACTGTTGTTGGTCTTTCACTTAAACACCATCATATTACAAATTGTATGATTAAATCTTAATAGTGTTCTCACCTCATAACCTGCTATACCTGGATCTCCTTGTTGGCCCATTCTCCCGAGAGCACCCTAGAGAATTGTGCAATATTAGCCCACATTCAACAACCACTAAGCATGTCCTTCAAACCGGATGTCTTACCAATAGCCCGATTTGTCCTCTTGCTCCCTTCTGTCCGACAAATCCCTCCTCTCCCTGCTCTCCAATCATTCCGGGCTCGCCCTGGAGACCCTGATGACCTTTTCTCCCCTGGAGAGAGGCAGTTAAACAGCAGGTATAAAGTGAGTCTACAAACTTCACTGAGAAATTTAATTTGATGATTCCTACTTTTAAAATTTGAAGTCAATTTGATGAGCTCTCAATATTATGCTTATGGGATTTACTGACCATAGTGTTTACCAAGATAGCAGAAGCTATTCAAGCTGTTTTACAAGGCAGCAAACTGACAGACATCCATGAATGAAAGGTGTATTTCAGTCCCAAGCAAGTTATCAGACAAACCTTAAGCCCTTGTTTTCCTCTTTCCCCAATTTTACCAGGTTTACCCTCCTGACCCTGGTAAGAGAAAATCAAATAGTTTTGTAGGTGGACAAAAAGCCCTGTCTTTTTCTGGGCATTTAATCGGAGGGCTGCTGACTGCAGCATCTGGCTGCTAGACTCACCCTTACACCCACCAGCCCAGGAGGAGCAAGAGGTCCTTCCTTTCCTTTGAGACCAATTTCACCATCATCTCCTTTAGGGCCCTCTGGACCAGGATCCCCCATTTCACCCTGGAAACAATGATTTGAGCCCAATGGAAAAGGTGACCATTCAGTTCTACCACAATACACCTGACTATTTAAGAGCAATCACAGGCAAACTTGAGCTGGAATACATTTGAATAAAATATCAAGACTGCAAAAAATATCAACTTGCAAAAAAATAGTACTGTTTCCCAAGTTGAAAATAAAGACACTATCTATTGACTTAATCGAATATTAATACAAGGTCTGTCTGTGTCTACAGGTTTCCCATACCATTAATGATATTCCACATTTTCAAATAGCCCAATGAACTAAAGCATACTGCAAAGCCTGAAGAAAGTAGTGTCAAAACTTTCCCATATTTAGTTTACGAAAGCAGAAGTCTGGAAACTAGACAGCAAAGCCAAAGCATAATCCACCATTTTTTTTAGTTTGGATTTTGGGCCCAAATTGTTATCTTTCACAAATGAATACAATCCATGTCAATGAAAGTAAATCTACATTAACTGAACTACATATTAGTGGTGGTGTCGTGATTGTTACTATACTGTGACCCACTATATCATATCTCCTTAAAAAAGTTTAATCTCTCAAATCAGAGTATAATGCATGCATATACAATTTCCTCCGGGATTAATAAAGTATCTATCTATCTATCTATCTATTTCACACAAATCAGTGGAAATTACAATGCCTGGGTTTTTTCATGTTATAGGCAAGTACATGGTGCCCAAATAAATATTATCTACTTCCATCAAACCTGACCATATTTTTAGTATATTTTGATAACTAACATGAATGCACGTGTGTAAAAGGTTCTCTAATAAAATGCTCAACTGTATCATGTATCCACAGCCGCACAGATGTGAGGCCAGGACAGGTGATTCTGAGTCTGAGCAACAACTTGTCAGGATTGAGTTACATTTTCTATTGATGTATTCAGAATCACATAATAGTATGAGAGAAACAGGAGACAGAAAGTTGTATAGACTTTTGGGATGAAACAGTCACTGTCAGTTTATATTCTTTAACACTGTTTTAATGAAGCTGAGCCAAAGCTGATCAGTAAGACTTTTGCTTATTTACATTTTCCTGATAGAAATCATTGACCAATGAATTGTTTACAGTAGTAAGCAGTCCTGTAGACAACCAGCATGTTCAACTAGTTTAAAGGAAATGTGTACAGTAGCATGAACTGTTTGCTTGTACTTGTTTGTAACAGAGGCAAAGTAACGAAAACTTAAGGGCTAGCAGTCTGTGCAGGAGGAAATATGTAAATAAGAAAAAGAAACGGGCCAAGAATTAGGGCCTTACAGTTATAACATAGTTAGAAGTGAAGAAAGGGACTGGGAATTCCTCTCACAAACTCCTGCTGTGGAGATGGGATGAAAACTAATGAGATTTCCCAGCTACTGAATATTCTAGTGAACAAAATGAGGTCTATGTTGATCACTTACCAGCATCAGTGCATTTCAAAAGTATTTTAAAAACATGAGCATGTGTGTAAAAATATTCAACCGTCTGCTGCAGTTAATCAAACTTCCACTGACCTATAGTAAATTTACTTAAATTATTTGGCAGCAAATAGACTTAACTGACATTTTCAATCACGCAAATTAGATGTGTTTTTATACAATTATTTGTATTCAGCTGTCTTCCACAATTTAAGTCCCCAACAGCTATAACAAACCCATAGTTCAAGTTGATTATCTTCTGTGAAGGCTCTGGTTTAAGTATTTAAAGCGATTTATAATTTATCAGTACTTTCTACTCTCAACTTGTACTTTAAAAAAAAAGAGGATTCTTAATGTTGTCTTCCTGACACCAGCTAATGGGGGTTCCCAACGTGGCTCCTCTGAATTTGCTGATCAATCTATAGCATTACAATTACATTAATTTGCTACTCATACTCCTATAAACAATGAAGAGATATTAATTTTGCATCAGACAGCTGAAGTAGGCAGTCTACAATCAGAATCGTTTTTATTTGCTGAATTTCAATTTTATATAATTCCACTATTTAATTTGGAATTGAAGCATGGCAATTCACTGCTCATTCTCATTTCCATTTCCTTTAATAGCAGGAGCTGCAAATCCCTGGTGGACTCGTTTTTCCATTCAATAGCTGCACTGTAGCCAAGAACCCCTCAAAGTAGTTCTGTCCTTGATCTTGTACAGCACAGACCCAGACACACACTCAGTTTGATGCTTTTATAAGTCAAATGTTGCTCATGTATTTGTCATCCATACTTCCCCCATTTTGGCCCTGCTGCACCGACAGGGTTACTTCACTTTGCTTTTCTCAATTGCTTGCCAAATACTGTATATTAGCTCTTAAAATAGCCCATTTTCTGTTTTCACAGAGGGTCAACACAATGCATATCCAGCTACACAGGCCAGTTTCTCAAATATGATATCTGACTTGCTTCAATTCAAAGAAGCTGTATAAACAGGACAATTCTGGGCTCACACACATATAGCTTCAGGACAGAGTGAATCCCTGTTTACGTTAATGACACCAATTTGACTTACATAAGTCTTGAAACAACAATTTTCCATTGGGCCTAAACAGTAAAGAGTACTTTGTTTCTAATGTGATGAATAAATCAAATTTTCAGTGGCAATGTTTTATTCTTGAACTTGCCTTCGCTCCATCAGGTCCACTTGATCCAGCCTCCCCCTCGATACCTACTTCTCCCTGATTGATAGATCATAAAACACTGTGATTATCATATGCTTGGTGTATACCAACTATTCTTAAGTGGCTGAGTAATTACTGACATATCCTCTTTACAGGGTTTGCCATTGCATACCAGTCCGATTTAAACAGTTCAGAAGTTGCAGAAAGAAAACATTGAACTCACTCTCAGGCCAATCAAACCGTCCTCCCCACTGTTGCCAGGTAAACCAATTATTCCCTGTTAGCAGATCAGGTATAATGGTAAGTGATGATAGGTAAAGAGATAACTTCTAAACAAACCAATTTAGAGAACAATACTTTTTATCATTTCTCCCATTGCTTCCCTATTTCCCTAGCAACTGCTATTCTATCTTGCAATTTGACTGGACCCAAAAGAGTCGATCAGACATGACCTCACTAATATCAGGCAAAACAAGCCTGCAGTGCAAAGTGCTGAGCTGTTGAGAGAACATAATTTTATAGAGTTTTAAAGGTTGGTTTTGTGCCATTAGTGGATATTGTAAACCAACTACATAAATCAAACAAAATTGTTTGAGTAAAATTTATTAATTCTTTGAAAAATAAAAGTAATGAATCTGCATTTAAAAAGTTGCATTAACTTGCATTAAATACATGTTTCTAAATTTTATTAGTATAATGCCTTAAAACAAAATGTTTCATAATGGCAAACCGTAATGGTATATACCCACACAAATGTTCACGCTGACCCCACATGTAATCACATAACCATCATTAAAGTAGTTCAATAATATTTTCACCTTTTTTCCAGGCTCACCAGGAGGTCCTATCTCTCCAGCCTTGCCTGGCAGTCCCTGTCAAAACATAATCACAGCCTTTTCAGGGCTCATGTAAAAGTCAGTCTGGGTTCCTTCACCGCATGAGTGACCAAACTCACTATTGGCCCCATCTCCCCCAGTGGCCCTATTGTCCCTGGTGGCCCTGCTGGTCCCTGGGGAAAAGCAGAGGAATTCATAAAAGGTTTGAGTACTTCCTAATCTTAGAAAAACACCTGAAAGTGAATTTAAGGGAAGAAAACTGTGCAAAGAAATAGGAACCAGGCAGAAAGTGTGAATTTGGGGAGATAAGTTAATCTTCAGTGCTTAAAGCCTTCAAAACACTGGGCCAATGCTTCTGCAAGTGATGGACATAGGCCTGCTGTTACAGAGACACATCCAGGCTACAATAAAGCTGCCACTCCAGGAAGGACATGGGTGTAAATCAAATTGTATTAGACTCACTATTTTAAGATTATGTCTGTGAGAGTTGGACAGAATGAGAGACAGAGGATTAGGTTGTTCAGTGAAAAGAAAATTAATACGTCCACATACAAAAAGTGTGTGGAAGTAGAAATATGGGATTTATACACAGGAGGTGATAGCTAGCCAGGGGTCATTAAAAATTTAAGGTTTCTTCCCATTTCCTCGCTAAGTATTTTATCCACTGGTTAGTTTCCTTTCAAACATGGATCCAGAACATGGCACATTCATACAGCAAACAATGAACTCACTGGGTCTCCTACAATTCCTTTTGCTCCTGGAGGTCCAGTGGGTCCACGAACACCCTGAAAAAAAGAATAGTCGTTTAAAGAAACAAACAGCTGGAATCCACGGAATACCCACTACAGTAACCACTGATCAACCACAGCTCCCCCAAAAATTAAGACTGACCTAAAGGAGAGCTCTGTTAGCCCCAATCACTTACTGGAAATCCCTTGGACCCAGCTTCACCTGGTTCTCCAAGCTTTCCCTGTAGAAATATAATAAGACCCCGTAAATAGGGATGTTTCTAAATGGTCTGATTTCCTGTTACATCATGTTACATTTATAAAGGTGCAAACAAGTCAGTATAAGACTAGTGCTCATCTGTTAACATGCTACTGTGGCCTACTTAAGGCTCGACATTTAAACAACAAAAGATTAGAGTGTGAGGATGAATTAGCATAAACGTAGGTTGGCGAGGAATGATAATTTTGAACCTGCTGTGAGAGCACAATGTGTTAGTCTGATTTACTTATCTATCTTGACATTGTTTTCATTTTGTCCCTCCAACACTCCATCGAAAATGTTTCATTTAAAATTGCAAAAAGAAGCCAATCATATTTGAGAGTTTGGGGGTGCAGAGAGTGGATGTTAATTAACGTTTGGCCCGAATCCACTGTGGCGGAGAAAAACTAAACATCTTCTCCTTTCGGTTTTTACCTTCAGGGATCACCACAGCGAATAAGCTGCCTCCATCTAACCCTGTCTTCTGCATCCTCTCCTCTCACACCAACTACCTTCATGTCCTCTTTCACTACATCCATAAACCTCCTCTTTGGTCTTCCTCTAGGCCTTCTGCCTGGCAGTTCAAAACTCAGCATCCTTCTACCAATATATTCACTATCTCTCCTCTGGACATGTCCAAACCATCTCAGTCTGGCCTCTCTGACTTTATCTCCAAAACCTCTAACATCTGCTGTCCCTCTGATGTACTCATTCCTGATCCTATCCTTCCTGGTCACTCACAGAGAGAACCTCAACATCTTCATCTCTGCTACCTCCAGCTCTGTCTCCTGTCTTCTTCCTCAGTGACACTGTCTCTAGACCAAACAACATCACTGGTCTCACCACAGTTTTGTATACCTTTCCTTTCATTTTAGCTGAAACTCATCTATCACACATCACAGCTGAAATTTTCCCCCACCAGTTCCATCCTGCCTGTACACGCTTCTTCACCTCTTTTCCACTCTCCATTGCTCTGGACTGTTGACCCTAAGAACTTAAAATCCTCTACCTTCTTGATCTCTTCTCCCTGTAACCTCACTATTCCACTTGGGTCCCTCTCATTCACACACATGTACTCTGTATTACTGCGGCTAACATTCATTCCTCTCCTTTCCAGGACAAACCTCCACCTCTCTAGCTTCTCCTCCACCTGTTCCCTGCTCTCACTACAGAGCACAATGTCATCGGCAAACATCATAGTCCATGGAAATTCCTGTCTAACCTCGTCTGTCAGCCTGTCCATCACCATAGCGAACAAGAAGGGGCTCAGAGCTGATCCCTGATGCAGTCCCACCTCCACCTTGAACTCCTCTGTCACACCTACAGCACACCTCACCACTGTCTTACAGTCCTCATACATGTCCTGTACCGCTCTACTTCTCTGCCCCTCCAGACTTCCTCATACAATACTGCAGTTCCTCTCTGGGCACCCTGTCATAAGCTTTCTCCAGATCTACAAAAACACAATGCAGCTCCCTCTGGCCTTCTCTGTACGTCTCTATCAACATCCTCAAAGCAAATACTGCATCTGTAGTACTCTTTTTTGGCATGAAACCATACTGCTGCTCACAAATGATCACTTCTGCCCTTAGTCTAGCTTCCACTACTCTTTCCCATAACTTCATTATATGGCTCATCAGCTTTATTCCTCTGTAGTTGCCACAACTCTGCACATCTCCCCTGTTCTTAAAAATGGGCACTGGCATACTTCTCCTACATTCCTCAGGCATCTTCTCACTATTTAAGATCTTGTTGAACAACCCAGTCAGAAACTCTACTGCTACATCTGCAAGACACTTCCAAACCTCCATAGGTATATCATCAGGACGGAGTGCCTTTCCACTCTTCATCCTCTTTAATGCCCTCCTCACTGCATCCTAACTAATCTTTTGTACTTCCTGGTCCACAACAGCCACCTATTCTAGTCTACTCTTCAAAGTACTCTTTCCATCTTTCCATCACACTACGTGCACCTGTCATTACTCTTTCATCCCTATCCTTAATCACCATAATCTGCTGCATGTCCTTTCCATCTCTGTCTCTCTGTCTTGCCAACTTGTATAGATCAGTCCCTACCACCTTACTGTACAATCTAGCATACAAGTCATCATAAGCCCCTTGTTTGGCCTTTGCTACCTCTACTTTCACCTTACACTGCATCTCCCTGTACTCCTGTCTACTCTCCTCAGTCCTCTCAGTGTCCCACTTCCTAGCTAACCTCTTTCTCTGTATACACTCCTGTACCTCCTCATTCCACCACCAAGTCTCCTCATCTACTTTCCTTCCAGATGACACACCAAGTACCAAGTCCTACATGTACTCTCCCACCTGGACGCCGGGGGCTGTGCCGTCAGAGTGCTCTTCTTTGACTTTTCAAGTGCCTTCAACACCATCCAGCCCCGGCTCCTGCAGGATAAACTGACCTCCATGGCTGTGGACCCCTACCTCATGAGCTGGATTACGGACTACCTAACAGACAGACCCCAGTACGTCTATGGTGACCAGCAGCACGGGGGCGCCACAGGGGACTGTTCTCTCCCCCATTCTCTTCACCCTCTATACATCAGACTTCAAGCACAACTCGGATACATGCCACATACAGAAGTACTCCGATGACACCGCGATAGTGGCATGTATCCGGGAGGGGGATGAGGGGGGGTACAGGGCATTGGTGGCTGACTTCGTGGAGTGGTGCCAACAGAACCAGCTCCAGCTCAACGTCTCCAAGACAAAGGAGATGGTGCTGGATTTCTGGCGGGCACCTCCCTCTCCACAGCCAGTGATCATCGAGGGCAGTGAGGTGGAGGTGGTAGAAAACTATAAGTACCTGGGACTGCAGCTAGACAGCAGACTGGACTGGTCACTCAACTCGGACTGTATGTACAAGAAGGGGTAGAGCAGGATGTACTTCCTGAGGAGGCTGGCCTCCTTCAACATCTGTCCTAAGCTCCTTCTCATGTTCTATCAGTCCGTAGTCTCCAGTGTGCTGTCATACACCATTGTGTGTTGGGGTAGGGGGGCCAGTAAAAGAGATGTGGACCGTCTGAACAGACTCATCCGCAGAGCGGGCTCAGTGGTCGGTCTGAGCCTGGACTCTGTGGATACGCTTCTGGAGAGCAGGACCATGTCTAAAGTTAAGGCTATCATGAACAACACCAGCCACCCCCTACACACCACCTTCTCCCAGCAGAGAAGCACCTTCAGCTGTAGACTGCTGTCACACAGCGCCTCCACAGAGAGGCTGAGGTCCTCCTTCGTGCCATCAGGGCGTACAATGACTCTCTCAGGAGGAGCGGGGGGGAGGTGGCGAGGTCAGCACGGGGTTGATTGGATTTAATTTAATTTAATTTAATTTTATACTGTTTATATATATATTTTTATACTGTTTTATATTTTAATTTAATGTTATACTGTTTATATTTTAATTCAATACTGTTATATTTTTAAAATTTTATAGAGTTTATTTTTTAATTTTATAGAGTTTATTTTTTAATTTTATAGTGTCTATATTTTAGTTATAGTTTAGTATATAAGTCCTGTTAGTGCTGCATGTGTCTGTTAGTGTAGTGTATGTCTTGCGGTATGTCCTGTGATGTCAGTGTTTCTTTTTCTCCTGGTGTTTATCCAGTATTATTCGTTATGTAATGCCTGAGCAGTGGATGTATACAGTTTCCTCCAGGATTAATAAAGTATCTATCTATCTATCTATCTATCTATCTATCTATCTATCTATCTATCTATCTATCTATCTATCTATCTATCTATCTATCTATCTATCTATCTATCTATCTATCTATCTATCTATCTATCTATCTATCTATCTATCTATCTATCTATCTATGTCTGCCTGATCACATTAGCTGTAGTTGTCCAGTCATTTGGAAGCATCTTCTGACCACCCAGAGCCTGTCTTAATGTCTTCCTAAAAGTCATGCAACATTCTTCCTTTTTCAGCATCCACTATTTCGTCTTCTGTTATGCCTTTGCCCTCTTCATCTTCCTCACCATCAGAGTCATCCTACACACCACCATCCTATGCTGTTTGGCTACACTCTCGCCTACCACTGCTTTGCAGTAACTGATCTCCTTCAGAATACACCGTTTACACAAGATGTAGTCTACCTGTATACCTATCACTATAGCCATTTCCATCCTTTTTGCAAAGTCAACCGCCATCTGTCCTTCTGCATTCCTCTCCTGGATGCCAAACCTGCCCATCACCTCCTCATCACCTCTGTTTCCTGCACCAACATGTCCATTGAAGTCTGCACCAATGACAGCTCTCTTACTTCTAGGTATGCTCTGCATTACTTCATCAAAGTCCAACAACTTGAACCCTGCTCCGAAACTTCTAACTTTGTTATCTTTCCACCTGGTCTCCTGGACACACAGTATGTCAAAACTTCCTCCTCTGCATCGTGACAACCAACTCTCAACCTTTTCCCTTCATAGTTCTAACATTCAACGTCCCTACTCTCAGTCCCATACTCTTGGTGTTCCTATTTTCTCTCTACCTACGAACACACTTTTCTCCTCTCCTTCTTCGACCACCAGTGTCCAATTTCCACTGACACCCCATATGTGAACAGCACAGATGGCGATCGTTGTTAACCCGAGCCTCGACCGATCCGGTATGGAAGTCATAGATTTGATTCACATGTTTGATTTGGCAAAAGTTTTACGTCAGATGCCCTTCCTGACAGAACCCACTGTATTTATCCAGGCTTGGGACTGGCACAATTAGACTTGTGCCCTCTTGCAGCTACATTAGAAACTAAACATATTTATTCTATTTTTGTGATTTCCAGATATTTTTCCATTTTGTCTACCCCAACTGCATTCCAAGGAATGCCATAGTATTTAATAATACATCTGCTTTACAGCTGTAAGAGTTACTAGTTATGTTTGTATGATGGAATTTAACTTGTCAAACATGACACAATTTTATATCATACATTTTTGTTGACAAAAGTGCTGTGAAATGTGGGAAGTAGGTAAAATTAACTCCATCTCAACTGGCAAGAACAATCAAGCATCACATTTCTTTACAGAACAGGTTAATTACTTTTAATTTTTTCAGTACATTTTGCTAAATTATACTTGCACATGTATTATTTTGAAATAGTTCTTCTAGTACTCCAATGAAAGGAAAATAAAGAAGTTGAACTTTCCTTACCATTTCCCCGTTGAAGCCTAATTTTCCTGGTGGACCATCAGTGCCCTGCAAAGACAACACTGAACTCAGTTAACAGAACTTTCTGAAATCCCCAAGAGTCAAAATGTTCCCAACAGCCAAACATTTCCAGCAGTATTTTAGGATTCTTTGAAATAAGGCTGTGCGGTTAGATTTCTAGTACACAAAGTGTGTGCTCTAAAGATTCCTCAGAAGTTAAAAATGGTTAATTATTACAGTCTGCTGAACAAATCAAAGTTGATTTTATTATTTTTTTGCCCATTTCAGAAACTTGGGGACATTGTTTACTCTCACGTTATCTGACATAGATTTGATGAACACAAATAGGAAGTTGTAAGCCAGATGTTGCCGAGAGAGACAACTGATAGTGCGCCACTGCCTTTGAAACAAAACATGTATTATTGAATATGAAAATTCATTCAATCATTACTGGACAACTTGTCATCTTAAGGGTCATGAAGGGTGGGACCTATCATAGCTGACCATGGGAAGGAGGAGGTGTGCAACCTGAACAAACCAGTTTATCAGATTACCACACAGAAGTCAAAAAAATAATCAGACAATTCAGTCTGAATGTCTACGGACTAAATTACCCGTAGACATTCATGTCTACAGGACCTTCAGACTGTAGACAAGACAGGACACCCATTGTGCCACCATGCTGCGCTAAGTGTGAAAATAAAAATTTAACTAATGTTGTCAATTTTGAATTTTTGACCATGTACTCACCTTTACTCCAGGAGACCCCTGGTCCCCCCCTGGTCCATCAGGACCCCTCACACCCTACGAAAAAAAAAAAATTGTTACTGTTTTGGAGAATTTCCCTTTAACAATCCCAAGGCACATATTGCTTTGATTAATGAAGGCACTCAGTTCTCATTTCTACAATCCCCATGTCATGGAGCTGAGAGACAGCTCTTCTGGTTTTATTATTCACTGGGGCTCAGCCTACCCTGGAGAGACACCACGAAAGATTATGGAGATTTTACAAATAGCTGACCTCTGCCAGTGAGCCCCAAAGCATGCCCAATCCACAGTATTTAGACTGGTACCCCATCTTTCCATGATCATACTCAGTGGTACCATTAGCACACTGGATTCATTGTTAACAAGCCGTGGGCAAAGGTCATGAAACCTGTAGCTAATTCTTCCTTGATATTAAAAATGGACCCATCTATTTACTGTCATTAAACATGAAAGTGATTGAAATGGAGCCTGGGCAGAACACATTTTTTATTACTACTTTAAGATATTGTCATTTGTTTTACTAGCAGATTACTTGGGCAAAGCATACTGCATTACAACTCAAGCAATCATGAAATAGTTTCCAGATCAAGCCACAACAATGGCTCATAAAAAATTTATCAGAGACATAAGTCAAATCACAATCTAATTCCGAAGTAATCAAGAAAGCTGAGAACATTAAAAAAAAAAAAAAAAGACTCACAGAAGAGAGAACATGGCAATTACATAATATCTGCCTAACCCTGTTAGTGAAGGTAAAATATCTGTAAAAGCACATGACTAGAGATAAAACTAAATCAGAGCTTATTTCAGTCCATTTTTGGCTTTTTTTGTCAGTTTTTGGAGGATAAAGCAACATTGGTTACATGACTTAAGGTAAATGTTTTATAAGTGTCTTTCCATGCCTTTTTATCCATTTTTTCATTTAAACTAATCAACAACATGAACTGGAAGCTCACCCATTTTGACTTTCTTTTTATAGTACATGTATTAATCTTAAGGGAATTTAGTCAACGTTTCTGAGGTATAATAAAAGGAATTGATTTAATTATATATTATTATTATTATTATTATTGTTATTATTATTATTATTATTATTATTATTATTATTATTATTATTATTATTATTATTATTATTATTATTATTATTATTATTATTATTGTGGTGTACTCTGGTGAGACCAGCGATGTTGTTTGGTCCAGAGACAGTGTCACTGAGGAAAAGACAGGAGACAGAGCTGGAGGTAACAGAGACAAAGATGCTGAGGTTCTCTTTGGGAGTGACCAGTATGGATAGGATCAGGAATGAGTACATCAGAGGGACAGCACATGTTAGAGGTTTTGGAGATAAAGTCAGAGAGGCCAGACTGAGATGGTTTGGACATGTCCAGAGGAGAGATAGTGAATATATTGGTAAAAGGATGCTGAGTTTTGAACTGCCAGGCAGAAGGCCTAGAGGAAGACCAAAGAGGAGGTTTATGGATGTAGTGAAAGAGGACATGAAGGTAGTTGGTGTGAGAGAAGAGGATGCAGAAGACAGGGTTAGATTGAGGCAACTGATTTGCTGTGGTGATCCCTGAAGGTAAAAGCCGAAAGGAGAAGATGTTTAGTTTTTCTCCGGCACAGTAGATTCGGGCCAAACGCTAATTTACATCCACTCTCTGCAGCCCCAATTTCTCAAATATGATTGGCTTCTTTTTTCAATTTTAAATGAAACATTTTCGATGGAGTGTTGGAGGGACAAAACGAAAACAATATGAAGATAGATAAGTACATCAGACTAACACATTGTGCCCTCAAATCAGGTTCAAAATTATCATTACTCGCCAACCTACGTTTATGCTAATTCATCCTCACACTCTAATCTTCTGTTGTTTAAATGTCGAGCCTTAAGTAGGCCACAATAGCATGTTAACAGATGAGCTTGGGCCCAGGTCAACAGCTTGACCTGGGCCTGCGTCTCGGCTTAGGCTTGGGCTGCTGGTGTGTTTGGCTTGGTTGTGGGCTTTTTATGGCAACTGGATGGCTGTTGATGGCTGCCGGTTGTTGGTCGTGGCCGTAGATTCGCCGCGCTGCGATGGTGACCGGGTGTGTGGTGCTGGGGCGCTGATGTGGGGATGGGGCGATGTGTAGGCTGTCTGGCCCGGCCTAGGTTTTGGGCTGCGGGGGGATGGCCCGTGGGTGCGGGGGTAGTCGGGTGGTATGGAGTTGTCGCTTCATTTGGGGGTGGGATGGTTGCTGGGCGGCTTGGCTCCTCCCCCGCGGACCTTGTCTCCCATCTACCTGTGGGTGTTGCACGGCTCACCTGCTGGCCTATCGGGCGTGGCACGTTAGGTCGGCTTTGTGGCATGTGCCTTGCCTTGGGGTGGGTGGCCGGCGGTTGGTTTACTTTGCTGGGTGCTGGGGTGTGGGATGGCGTCGCCATCGATTTTCCACTGGACCTGGGCTATGAGCAGGGCTCGGCGTGGTGGCACCTGTGGGTGGGTTGGCTGCGATGGGCCTCTGATAGGGCCTGGCATGGGCTGCCGAGGACGGCCGGCGGTATGCGAGGGTTGGCTGCCTCTGGTCAGCTTTCCTCGGTGGCAGGCTGCGCAGGGGGCTTGTGGCCCGCTGGGGATCTCTGCCGTATCTAGAGGGTTGGTGGGGCCCCTATCTTTGGTCTGCCCACGCTTGCAGAAGGCATGATGGGCATGTGTGGTTGTAAGACCCCATGCCCGGTCAAGGGGGGCTATGTGGGGGGTGGGTCACATGTCACCCGGTCACTGCGGCTGACCCCTGGTGCTGCGGGTAGCATTCCTGTCTCCTGAGGTTGGGGGATCGGGCGGGATGTGGGCGTGGCAGATGGGAGTGGGGTGGGGGGTGGAGGGGAGCCTCCCTGCCCCGTGCCCCTTGGGCCTGTCCCGTGTGCCCTGGCGGTGGCGGCCGTTGCCTCCTTTGGATCCCTGTGTCTGCGTGGTTCTCGGTGCCCCCGGTGGCTCTTCGGGTGATGGCTTCTGGATGCTCCTGGCTGCCGGGGTTGGGAGTGCTCGGCTGGCGTGGCCCTGTTGAGTTCTGGTAGCCTATCTGGTTTCATCACACACGCATGTTGGGTCAGGGCTTACCAGCTTCTGTAGAGTCCAATTATTGAGAAACATTGGGTCCCGTCAGAATGTGATGACTCTCTCTTCAGACATCACAGTCTTTATGCCCTCTATTGTCCTCCTATACTGGTTTCCTCTGGTGGTCTATTCTATACTGTCAGGACCTCCACTAATCTGGTGTTTTATAACATTGGTGTTAAGGTATCACTTCTAAGATATGATAAAACAGCCTAAACCTTCTTCACTCCAACAGCACTGCCTGTCTATCCACTACCTTGTTTGTGTTTTCTCTCCCTGTCTCCTTTTGCTTTCTCCCTTAACTCACAGGGGTGCAGCACTTCCCTCTCTGGCTCACAATAGGAAATTCTAATAAAGACTGACAATTTAGTTCCCAGAGAGGACTGGTGACGGTCACATGCACGCATTAAAATATATAAAAGATTTTGCTGCAAGACTAAAATAAGCACTGATCTTATAAAAGGTTGACCCCCTTCTGTGGGGTTAAACTATGAGAATACATGCAGACAAGAAAAAAAAAAAAAGAAGGTAGAAGGATGTTGAGTTTTAAACTGCCAGGCAGGAGGCCTAGAGGAAGACCAAAGAGGAGGTTTATGGATGTAGTGAAAGAGGACATGAAGGTAGTTGGTGTGAGAGAAGAGGATGCAGAAGACAGGGTTAGATGGAGGAAACTGATTCGCTGTGACGACCCCTGAAGGGAAAAGCAAAACGGAAATAAGAGATTATTATTATTATTACTATTATTATTATTTGTTTGTTTGCTTGTTTGTTTGTTTAAGACTAAAAAGTTACAGAAATTCATTGACACTATCACTTTGTATGGAAACACTGGATAGTCACTTTTTAACAAAATTAGACATGTGACTACAGGTGTGACTAAATCTGTAGAAGTAAATAAATAGATTAACAGAACTGGAAAAATTCTCCTAATATCTGTCACTATTGTTCTATAAATCCTGTGATTCAGTTACAGTGTTACTCATTCACGCTTTGTCTCCTTTCAGAACCACAAACAGACCTAGAATGTTTGTCCTGCATTTTCTTTTAAAAAGAAAAGATTGGGCACTTAAAAGGCCATTTCTATGTTGTTTTAATTGTTGTTGACTGGAAATGAATTCAGATGGTGTGTTAAGGAGACATGTGATTAATTATGCTGGTTTTAATTACGTATATATTCCAAAGCCTTTGTGTAGTTTTCAGCTATTATAATAATTAAACATGACATTTGTGACTGTTTGTAATATCCATGGAGCTGTGTAAAACCAGTCCAGAGAGAGAAATGCCCAAATTATACTACTTATTCATGTTAGATCAGTTATTCCTTTCAGTTCAATGATCCTGCTGTGCAACCAAGAGCTATTTTCTCAAAGGAGAAACTCAATTATGGAAAAGCAGTGTTCAGATTTCATGGTTCATTTATCATGTTCTTCTCACATTTAAGCATGAATGCTGTCCTGCAATTTTAGAACTGGACAATCACAAAGTGATCAAACTGATGGACCTATGGAATAGGTCCATCATACTGTATCACTGTCTATGCACTACAGAAGGGTCAGCTTCCTTAAAAAAATGTATCTAGTCATTTCAGTGTCAAGTCTGATACTATTTTTTTCATCTGGTAAAGCTGAGCTAAAATGACCACTCATGTTAACTACTGTGATGTCACACTGCCCTTCGACCATGTAACTAAATTAACTATTTTAACCCTTACAGCCCTATGATCACTCCGGTGTAATCAGAGCGCATGACGTTTTTAAACCATTCTTAAAAAATAAAGTCTGTCATATGAATTGCTGTGCGCATGTTTACGTGACAGTATAGATGTGAAACTGTCTTCCGGTTTTTATTTGGAGTCAATTGACCCCGGAAAACCGGATGATCGTTTGCATTTGATCTAACACAAGCGGTCCAAATGGCTCCTTATCGTCAGACGGCAGACACCGTGTTTCTTTTCATGTAGTCGCCATCGTACAAGCGGTGACGCATGTATTCACGTGATGTAAACATGTTTCGCGATTCGTACATGCTTGTCACGTGATGCAAACATGTACATTGATTGGTCATGTGACGCAAACGTCTATTTGACGCAAACGACTATGCGCATGATTTACGCATTTTTATGCATGAATCGTGCGCATAGTCTTATTTTGAAAAACTCCTTTGAAGAGTGGAACAAGTGACACAAACTGTATATTATGTTAGAAGCCTATGGCAAACTTTTTGAGTTCAAAATCAAATTGATGAGCATGTTTTTGGTTTTTATGTGCAATAAAATACACTTTTTCCATTTCCGAATTTGACTGTTTGTGTTTATTTTGCCCCAATATGTCAATATAATAAGTTACAGCTGAAGTTGTGCTGAAGATAAACATACCAAGCATGGGTATGTAAAATCATGTTAATGTGGTAATAGAGACAAATATCAAAAGTACCAAAAAACAGCCAAAATAGGTCAGGGCTGTAAGGGTTAAACATTGCTGTCAGGGATGCAAAATGCGCAATTTCCTAAGCAGCTCTTTTGATTAGAGTTTGATCTTCCCTCACTCTATAGCTGTGGTAGATGCTGGAACTGACTTGTCTTTAGAAATACTTTGTAAACTCTCTGTCTGTCTAACATTGTTTTCAAATATATAGTAGTCACTAGTTGTTATTTTTATCATTATTATTCATAGTCTCAGATTTTAATCACTTACCCTCCTGCCTTTGGGTCCTCTGATGCCAATTGATCCATGTGAACCAGGAGGACCCTAAATGTGAGTGAAATATTACAGTAGTTTGAGATGAACGGTAGCAGCAAATTCAGGAAATTTAGGAACCCATTAAATTATTTTACACAGAAAGCATCATTATATAATTTTCATTTATTCTAATAGGACTTGGCAGTTCATTACCTTTACTAAGGGCACAATGGTTTAGCCAGTGTTAGTTTGTCTGTCTGTCAGCAGTATTACATAACAAAAAGACACATTCCCATGAGACTGGTTTGAACTCGTTTGGGGTACAAGAAGGAAGAACAGATTAAATTTTGGAGTGGAATAAAACCAAACCATTTGAAAGATTCCCAGGAAACTGTATGGAAGGAAATCATCAAATTTTGGACTGGTTTTGGATGAAGGATAAAACTACAAGATCCGTTTTGGGTTTTTTTTTCAGTATTTTAATCAATTACACATACACACATTGATGGATTGCTATGAGGGGGACAAGTGGGGCATGTGCCAAAAATGGAATCATTGACTTGTGAATTACTATACATACCGATGAATAGGTGGGCAGCTATTTTGTGGCACATATCCTTTTGGAATTGGAAATTTTTATTTCTATCATGTATTATTATGGAGAATGTCTTCTCATCACTTAATGCAAATTATATATACTCAGGTTTCTTGCATGAAACTTGAATTTGTGCATAAAAATTCCTGGCATTAGGTTATATAGGATAACTATTTAGTAAACTTACTGGGATTCCTTGCAGTCCAGATGCACCCGTCTCACCAGGCAAACCAGTGTGACCCTGATGGATACAGTTTTAGTTCATTTCTATCTGTGTGATTAAAAAAATCACACAGATCAAATGACAAATCGTCATCTGATCTGCCAATAAGATGGCCATTCTTTTCATCAATGACATCAGTGTCCCCAAAGAGAATACACCCCTTATCCCTTACACATGTATCTTTGAAAGCCCCCTGATATAAGAGACAGGGTCCAAACTTACTCCTTACCATCGGCCCCAGTTCACCAGGTGGCCCAGGGGAGCCTGTTTTCCCTCGATCCCCCTGAGGAACCACAAGACACTATTAGAAGATCACCACCGGGGTGTATTTTTGTGTTTTAGCCCCATTTTGTATCTGAAGCTGAGTCCCACCATCATTCACCATGTCACTAGCTGGAACGTTTAGTGTTCTGGTACCACACAGTGTTATCGCTTTATATTTTCTTAATTTTGTACAAATGGGAAAATCGCACATTTACATATCCTTTCTCTGGTGACGCAGCACCAATCACAGAAATATTTTCATCTTTCTAGTCTGTCATATTTCACGAAGAGAGCTTCTGTCAAGCGTAGAAATGGTTATTTTAGCTGATGAACATCAGAAAATAGTTAAAATCGTCACAATTTCACAAACCCCAACTGTGTTCCCACTTGCAGTCTTTGTCTGACTAGCAGACTAGCAGAGTAAATATATTTAAGTTCAAATGAAAAAATGCAGAAAAAACAAGCAAATCAGCTCACTGGAGAAGCTGGTTCGATAAAATAATTAAACAATTAAGCAAATAACAACTTTGCTGTGATTGACATTTTTTCCAACTCTAATCACATGCTGCATCAACAAAAGGCAAATTAACCAATTAAAACTGACAGCTATTAATTGTGGTTTAAGCGAAATGTGACAAATCGAGACCATGCTAACCTTTCCTCCAGTGATGCCCGTCTCTCCAACAGAACCAAAAAACCCAGGCAGTCCCTGAAAAAAAGAAAACATGCCTTCTTAATTGTCTCTTATTTCTATAGTTCTATTGAATTTAGTTTCCTCAAAACAGGCTGCAGAGCTTTGGGATTCTGACTAAACAAAAAGACACGCAGAGGCACACAGCAAGCATTAAACAGGAATCAGCTGAGGGGGAGAAAAGCCTTTACCCTCTCGGCAAGCTTTCCAACCTCACCAGTCATTCCGGTCTCACCCTACAGCAATGCAGATAATTAGCATGTCAGAAACATTCATGCCTTTAATTTTAGGAACAAATCAGTTAAAATGTGCTTAGAGACCCATTCCTTTGGGGTAAATAAAATTAACATCTCACTTACACATATTCAGATGATAAATCTTCATAAAATAAAGCTGTTCATGTATGGATGACAGTGTTTGGGTAAAGCCTATGTGTGTATATTAGGTCTGACCTTGAGTCCATCTGGGCCTGTCAGTCCAGGGAATCCGTGCCTCCCAGGCCTGCCCTGAACAGAACCCAAAAATGACAAAGAGAAGGCTACTGCAGCTCCACACAACAAACAAGCAACTACATCTCTGGTGAAAGATGCAGTATGAAGCTTCTCTGCTTTGAGAGACTGTGGCAAAAAAAAAAATCAACAACTGATGCCAAAATAAAAAGACTTATTAAATGTAGAGCACGGTGCACCATCAAAGGCTTCTTATTACCCACAAAAGTCAGTTGTTTGGTTTTAGTAATGGCCTATAAGGAGGGCAGACTGGAGGCTGCATCACAAAAATAAAATAAAAAAAAATAAATAGGAAAGAGGTCTCTTTTGTTTTGCCCCACATTGAATGAGATGTTTTAAAAATTTAAAATACTGCAAAACAGTAAATCCATCCTATTGCCTTTTGTCATATAGTTCATCTAGTAAGGCATCTACACTTTTAGTTCAAAACCTAGTAACTGAAAGAGAAAAGCTATTTAGGGGGAAGAAATAAAAAAAACAAGCTGTTAGTTATTTCATAGTATTTCTCACTTAATTTACATTACATACACTTTATATAAGTATTCCTAAGGAATACTTTATATGATTATGCCAAAGGGATACCCATATACCTTTGGATACTCGTACACTTTATAAGTGTATCCTAAGGGATACTCATGTAAAGAACTACTGTAAGAACTTCACTAAAATTTCTCCTTTTTCTGCACCTTTATTTTTTAATGGACAAATCATTCAATATAACAGTACAATTTGTTTTGTTGCGCTAATTATTTTTGATAGACAAAGAACATTTTCTGAACAGTCTGGTAATATGACTATACTGTGTCCAAGAGGGAATAATTAGTTAGCCAACGGTCCAACTGGTCATGTTAATTAAGGCAGAAACACATGAACATGTTTAAAAGCAAATGTGGTGATACTATGTGTGGAACCTCAAATAAAACAGCAGTGTGTTCTAGTCGGTCTTTTTTTTTTTTACAGGACACATCCAATCAGCACTCACCTCGAGCCCAGCAAGTCCAGCTGGTCCAACTGGTCCCTGATCACCCTGAAAAAAAACAAAGGGAAAAAATAGTCACAGGAAGGGAATTACAGTACTTGATATTTATTACTTCATTTTCAAAAAGTAATTTATTTTCACCTGAAGTCCAGATGTCCCTCTTGGACCTTGAAGCCCTCTTGTCCCTTGTTTTCCCTGTGGATGAAATGCTGAGAGTAAAGTTTCCCTTTGTGATTCCAACCTTATGTGTTAATGTCACTCTTCTAACCTTGTGTCCTTCTGGACCATTGTGTCCTGGTAGGCCAATGTCTCCTGGAAAGCCCTGTGCAAATTAACCATGATCTTAGAATTCAACACCAGGACACTTTATGTGTACTGCATTACACTAAAAATTATGCTACATTGACAGAACTAAAACATGCAGTAACTCTTGTCAAAATATAACACTTCATGTGCCCTACCTCTAGGCCTGGAGGTCCAATTAAACCATCTGGACCTTTTTCACCAGGTTTACCCTGAGAAAAATCCCAAATATTCATATTAACACCTGAAAGCAACTTGAAATGAAACAGAGTTTGACACTACCATGGATACATTTAATGAATTGGTTTCTGCAGGGAAAATTATATTGTGCATTCTCAAAACAACAATATATAACTATAAATTACACCAAATATACAACAATGTACTTCTTTCTAGGTCACATACAGCGGGAAGTTTATATGGGGAATCCATTTTTCTAATAATTATTTAATATAATACATGCATTTCACAACTTCTTGGAGCACAAATTAAAATGATTGATATTCTTTATTTTGTCCAAAACAGCAACTCATGACATTTAAGAAGCTGGAACCAGACAATGTTCCAAATTTTTGCTGCAAAAACTATGACTGAAACAATCAATTCAATTAATTCCTTTCTTGCAGTGCCAGTTTTTCATGGTACTGTACTGTCATGTCACATCAGAGTGTACTGAAAAAAAATGAGGATTTAAAGTCACACTAATGTCAATTGTTTTCTTTGGCAGCATTTTTGAGGGGTTGCTTATTCCCCAGCTGTATTACATACATACAGCATTGTAGACCAGATGCTCCTCCAGGAAAATGCTTTACGAAGTGAAAACATACAAGCAGCCAAATCAGTTAAAAATCTGGTCTGTTTTAGAGGTTACAGTACTTAGATTAGATTAGATTAGATTAGATTAGATTAGATTAGATTAGATTAGATTAGATTAGATTAGATAGCACTATGATTTAAATTAAATTAAAAAAATCAAACAAAATTTGACAAATGATAAGAAAGGATGGCGAGTGAGCTACACAGTATTTGAAAATACCTGCGGTCCAGGTTTTCCTGCAGGACCCGGCAGCCCAGGTGAGCCACAAACACCCTGTGACATAAAAGAGTGGCAAAGTTACAACAAGGAAATGCAAAATAATGAAAAAATAAAGTATAATCACATACATAAACACCTTGGTTAGGTACAGAAACACAAAAACTACATTTCAGTGGCAGGAACAAAAGAAAGCTCTAAATGAGTCAAACTTCCTTGGCAGAAATGGATGTACTAATTTGATTATCAAAAACAATATGGATTCACTGTCAAGATTTGACATTCCGCCTTCAAAGGAGAAACTCTAGGTCTAATTATTTATGGATGACCCACTCCACTAACGGTGCATATCCCGACCTTGTCTCCTTGGAATCCAACCTCCCCTGGCTCTCCAGGTAATCCAAGATCCCCCTGAGAAATCACAGAGAAACATCAAACAAAATGCTCAACATATTCAATCAACATACTCTAAAGATGAAGTCAACAAACTCAGTCATTGATTATACTATATGTTTGCACTTTCTGTCAGCTTGAGAAAAGATATAAGTGGATCACCTTATCGCCTTTCAATCCTGGCTCCCCTGGGTTTCCAGGTACTCCCTTGTAAGTAAAGTAAAATAGAAAAGAAAACTAGATTAATGACCAGTCTTTCCCTGCTCACTGAGACCACACATTTATGGTTTGAAACAACTGAACTCTAAGAACAACCACATTTCTGCTAAAATTAAGATGAACTGTAACTTTCAGACACTGATTAAGGTTTATTACTACTATTTTGCAATGCCATTTACACTAAATCCATTTCAAATCCCTTTGGAGACAAACGCAAAACCCTCATCATTTACCTTGATTCCTGGTGGACCTGGTAAACCCATAATACCAACAGGTCCCATGTCTCCCTGCAAACAATAACACAAGAAAACATGTAATTACATTTCTGCATGTCAAGAGAAACCCATGCCAAATGTGGAGGCAGGCCCCATCCGGCCCGCGGGCCGTAATTTGGGACCACTGGCCTACAATTTAAAAACAGATATTTCTTAAATCTTGACAAACAAAATAGTTAAAAATGTTTTACAGATGAAGACCTACTATATCTGACCAGAGAAAACAACATCAGGTAGCAACACTTGATGTAAGACCTGGTGCTTTGGAATTCAATGACAAAAAGATATTTACTTTCTGAATGAATAATTCAAGAAAATCATGTGGAAGAGAATAGCAACAAGTAAGAAGGAGAATACAAAAAGGAGTGATAAAATATGAAGTAATAAAAACAGTGACAAGGATACACCCACACTCACAATATGACCAGGGACTCCAAATGGGCCTGGAGGTCCCAGTTCACCCTATGACAACAAAGGTAGAGATAAATATCAACACAGTGAAACAGTGCTGTTCAACTGCAAGCATACAGTATGTGTTCCTCCACTCATTTGGGCTTAGTGAGTGAAAACTTGGCACTTGACACACACACACACACACACACACACACACACACACACACACACACACACACACACACACACACACACACACACACACACACACACACACACACACACACACACACACACACACACACACAGGTTTGTCGTCTGAATGATTTACCCCTCAGCTACACACTATGTCTACACCCTCTCCAAGCCAAGAGCGGAACTGGATGAAACACAACTCAGTGTGGCCTTCCTGTCGCCTCTTTTCCCTCTCTACAAATGAAAGAGGATGAATTCAGCCAAATAGAACAACCCCTCTTCCCTTGGGAGACAGCGGAAATTAGGCCTGGAGGCTCTTTGAGGTCAGCCAATCATAATGTGACATTGGTCCAATCAATCATGAGCAGTGAGGGTCAAACTACAACAAGAAATGAGGTGGAACTGCCGATACTGCCCTCATATCAGTAGGGATTATGGTGTGAGAGAAGTGTGTATTTGTCTAAAAATCAGTTTTATACACAAGTAAAATAATAAATAAGCCCTGGATTTTATTTATTTATTTATTTATTTATTTTTTATAAATAATTCAATTAAAAAGAGACAAAGATTAGCATGAAAGTCTCATCACTGCCTACCACTGGTTAATTCCATTGAAGAAAGATAGCTAGCAAGAACATGTCTAACTTGCAATTCTCGTTGCACATTTGCACAATGTTAAACAATTTCTCAATAAATAAACACAATGTTTAAAATTCCATAACATGAAACGGCACCTCTCCAGTACACAGGAGACTTCTATAGTTTCATGAAAAACAACTGTTGTAACCCAGAAACCCTGATCTTAAACTCACAGAATGGAGATTCATTCACATTTTAACCATTGAGAAAAAAATATAGATGATAAAATAGCAAATAGCAAAATTCATCACTTCAGCCACTGGCAGGAGTCTAAAAGGTTTCATAAAAACACTGCTTGAGTAATACTGACAACTAAACAGATAAGAAGAAAGCAAAGGACAGGCAGAAACCTTAATAAATTTCTGTGATATCGTTGTCAAATTATAAAATCACCTAATAATGATTATTTCACCTAACTACAGTTATGTGGTCATTGCAATTACTTCCATTATCTGTGTTAAACCAGATAGATTTCTGTGTATCATTTCCCGCTGTTTTATATTTCGCTGACACTCATGCATGAAGTCATTTATTGGTTCCTATTTTCCATGTTAGGGCAAAATGAAATTAGCCTGCAGAATCACCAAATATCTACAATGCGCCCTCGCGCATCGAAGCTCGCAGCTTCACCTCATTGCAGATTCTTGGTAGGCAGTCACGTAATACCATACGCGCATTTGATTGGCAGAAGGCATCCGGAACTGCGCACGGTTACGTGAGTCCCGGACTTATGGGAGACACAAAAGTGCTTTAAACAGTCGATAAGAGTGTGGGAAAAGGTAATACAGATATAAGTTGATTTAATATCAGTATGGGGAGGGTCATAAACATTTAAATTACCATAAATAATTTGTCACTCTGGCGGCACAGTGGTGTAGTGGGTAGCGCTGTCGCCTCACAACATTGCGATTCCGGGTTCGAGTCCCGCTCTGTGTGGAGTTTGCATGCTCTCCCTGTGTCTCCGTGGGTTCTCACCGGGTTCTCCGGCTTCCTCCCACCTCCAAAAGCATGCGCTTCAAGTTGATTGGCCAGTCCAAAATTGCCCGTAGGAGTGAGTGTGTGTGTGCATGGTTGTCTGTCCTTGTGTGTTCTCCGCGGTGCACTGGCGTCGTGCCCAGAGTGTCCCCTGCCTCACGCCCTATGTAGCTGAGATAGGCTCCAGCTCCCCGTGACGAATGAAGAGGCAGAAAATGAATGAATGAATGAATTTGTTGCTCTATCGCGGAATTCATTAATCGCGTGTGGTTCCTGGAATGCATTAACCACAACGAACAAGGGCGCACTGTTTTTATCATTTATTAGTATTAACATATTGGATCATTTCACAACTAAATCAAACACCACAGTGCCATTGTGGTTTTTAGTCAAATAATAAAGAACCCAATGATTTCAAGAGACAGTTTGACAACTTTGAATCAGAAATATTGGGTCAACATTGCAAATACCAAAAAAATAAAAAGCTATGAACAGATTTAATTACAAACAGTAAATTAGCTGATGCTTGCCATTATATAAATGCCAGCACAGTCCTATTAACTGATGCTACTTGCTGTTATTTGTTTTTACTGGAGTACAGCGAAACTTTCATTTACATTTTTTAACTTACAGGGTTCCCATCTGGGCCAGGAGGTCCCCTCTGTCCAGTGTCACCAGGAAAACCCTGAGCACACAAGAGAACAGGATAGTCATGCACAGAGATGGACAGAGTACAGTATTTTCCGCACTATAAGGCTCACAGGACTATAAGGCGCACCCCCAATAATTTGTTTGTTTTATAATTTATTTCATATACAAGGCGCACCGGATCATAAGGCGCACACAATAAAAATAAATAAAATTTGATAAACTGCAGCAGCTGTAGTTGCGCAATCCATCCACTAGATAGAGCCGCGCTGCTCAGGCTGTAATGATTGCATTCATTACTTCCTGACTACCTTCGAATGGCCCCTGTTGTTATGTCAATAAGCCATTCTGAGCCTCATCAAGGAAACCTGATCACTTGATCACTTTGCCATCTTAGAAAGAAGTCAACACGCATACAGGTAGTCGCCGACTTACGACCGCGATTGGGACCGACAGATCGGTCGTAACTCGACTTGGTCGTAAATCGACTCTTACGTAAAAATTAAATCCAGCAGCGCTGGTTCTTGGCTGGGGGTCGCCCGGATCGTCAGCTGGGGCAGCGTGTGGGTTGGTGGGAGCGGGAGACGATCTTTTCATAATCATTGTGAGCTTTGTCTGAATTGTTCGCTTCTTTTTCTCCTCATAAATTTCACGATATGGACGGAAAGCGTTGTTTGCCATCCGTTCAATCCTTGCAAATGTTTCTATGTTCTATGTGCATTTCTTCAAAGTGTGCACGGAGTTTATTTAACAGGGAAAAGCCTTCTGACAAGCCTTTGGTGGTGGACATTTTTTCTGTTTCCTCCTCTTCTTTCTCTGCTTCTCTTCTCTCTTCTTCTTCCACTCTTTCTTCTTCCAGCGCGATCAGTTCTTCTTACAGCGCGATCATTCGTGAGTTCTCCAAGGAGAGGTTTTTTGCCAGTTTCACTATTTTCTCTCGAATCTGATCAAGTTCTTCGTCACTTTCAAATCCAGCAGAAGAGTTCACGTAACGCTTGACAGTTTTTCCATACGTCATTCATACATTTCTCCGTCACAGCCTCCTCAGCAGCCCAGCCCATCAGTAGTGGGCTGGGCTGCTGATCTCAGTGTGACTGAACAGCGTGTGTGCGCCGTGGGGACTGAAGAGAGCGCGGGAGCCTCAGAGCGTGAGTACTGTGGCTGGAGGGAATGCCCCGCCCTACCCGGACATTGTGGTCGTAAAGTCGATCGGTCGTAAGTTGCACAGGTCGTAAGTCGGCGACTACCTGTATTAAAAAACCTGACATTAAAAACTGGTTAAATTCATTACGAGTGCAGTCAGTGCAAACAGAGCAGATTATTTCCTGATCTGAAGTTCGAAGCAGATATTTAAGCTCCGACGTTTGTCTTCGTTTATTAATTAAATATTGTTTCGATCGAATCGGTAGTCCAGTCGGAGGTGAGGTGCAGTTATGTGCTGCTGTGTGTCCTAAACAATTTTTTAACTAGTTTTTAATGTCGGTGTCTCACCGCCGTGAATCTCACAGCACGTCGCTGCAGACAGAATACACAAGCCTGAATGCAGCTCAGCAGCTCAGTCAGAGCCGGGACTTTGGTGACACCCCTTGACTACCGTTGTTAGGGGGCATAGGCCCGAGTGCCTTGTGAGGGGGCTCCTCTGGTGGCGGAGTGTGGCATGACTGGCGGTCAGACTGCCGGCTTTTTTTCAGCGATCTTGTTTTGAGCTGATTGGGTAGGGGATGACGTATTTCCGCTTGTACGTAAATCCCAGTTGAGAAAGTGTACTGTGATAGGTTTCTTTCTTTGACGAACACTACGTGTGGCCAATTGCATTTTAGGGGGGGGGGGCAAAAAAAACAACAACAGGCAAACAAAAGTAACGAGTATTCATGAGCCTTCTCAGAAATTAACTCGAGTAAGAGGAAAAATCTTTGTCTCGGAAATGTATTCAAGTAAGAGTAACAAGTATGAAAGAATTCTAGTATTTGAGTAAAGTAAAAATCCTTAGAATCTGTACTTAAGTATGGTACTTAAGTAAATTTACTCCGTTACTGTCCACCCCTGGTCATGCAACAAGATTGGGGAAGTGAGTGTTCCCACAGTTAAAATGCCCATTCTGTGTTGAATATATTGATATGTCACATTTGTCAGATGGAAAAAACTGAACAGGGGCTCAACTGCTAAAATTAAGATGAACTGTAACTTTCAGACACTGGTTAAGGTTTATTACTACTATTTTGCAATGCCATTTACACTAAATCCATTTCAAATCCCTTTGGAGACAAAGGGAAAACCCTCATCATTTACCTTGATTCCTAGTGGTCTAGCGGGTTTCAATTGTGTAGCCAAATATTACACATCACTGCAGCCAAATTGTATACCAATCAGATTTCCTTCCTAATCCGATATTTAGGGTTGTCCACACTGTTTTTATCAAGAGTCCAAATGCGATCTTGCTCTGTTCAGATTGGGTCACATTATTGGCTGATCTGACAGGTTGCCGTAGCAACATTATCCATGCTCCGTAACGCTCAATGACTCTTGGCTCGTAGAGCGACGTCAACACACTCAAAACCGATCGGTGTGTTTGGAGCTGTTCAGACTGAGACGCATCTGTCCAAATGCAATTTGAAACTACCTTCCGAATGTGGTTTCCATCTATCCCGCAAAAATCGGATTTCATGTGGTATGTGATTGTTCATACTCCAAAAGAGGCATCCAATATCAATCTGGATGGGCTATAAATCAGATTTTGGCCACCAGTGTGAACACAGCCTTATTAACCAAGAGGGATTTTCCAATCTTTGCATGATATGAAAAACTCTATCCTGACACCAACTAAAAAATTTCCCAAACAGGACGTTTGTTAAATAAAGCCAAGTAAAACCCATCACATGTAGTCCCAGAGCTTCATTCTTGGGAGACCCTCCGGAAATTCCACGGCTGAGTGCTTTCAAGCAACCAACTGTCTGCGTGTGCATGTGCTGGCAGGGAGGACTCAGTATCCTGCAAACCAATCCGAACCAAACCCCCAGGCTGAATGAAGCTGGCTTGAGAACTGCTGACTATGTCCACTTTTTATGCCTGGCGCTCCTAATTCTATTATAGAGACAGAACAATAGACATGATGCAGACATGAGGCCAAGCGATCAACGTCGGCCTTTAACTATTACAAGGTCAACATGCAATCCACAAACGTGATGTTTCAGCACTTCCCTTCAGAATGGAAACACTTTGGTTAAACACACAAATGAGAAGCCTCTCACTTTATGTCAACACAGGGAGAGAAAAAGGTCAAATGCAGCAAGAAGGCCTTAAGAGATAACAGGAAGAGCACTACTTGTGTGGCATTCTCCTGCCCTAATACATTATGCAAGAAATGAATTCTATAATAGGCAGCATAAAATTCAGAGGAAGGACATCAAATCCTTTTTAATATTCTATCCATCCAATAGAGATCCTTCATTTACAGAGTTCTGCAATTACAAGCACAAATTCCTCCTCTTGCATGTCTTCCTATGTTCTTTTTTTCTTGTAAATTACTGCTGATTCAGGACAGGAAAAACCTTGTGGTGTAAAGTGAATGGTCTCACATATCACCACAGAGGAAGAAACACAGCTTACTCATGATTTGGCTATTATGAGTATAGAAATTTTCCAACCCCAGTCTTAGTCACAGAACATTATTGCATAATAACACAAAAAGAGGTTGTACAATCAGACTAGCCCTGCAAACATGTCTGACTTACACAAGTGTGTATGTGCAGTTTTAGTATTTTCCGTGTAAAACTGGAAAGATGTGAAGTGTGCTCCAGGCAGTAACAACAATAGAGCTTTGATTTGTGGGCAGAGACTCTGGAGAGCCAAATCCACAATGGACACATCAAATTATCATACCAAGTTAATGCAAAACAAACATGTTAATGGATATGACGTGTAATGTTCTTCAAACCGCCTCAGCCAGAGGGAATTAATTATATAACAATCAAAGATGAGGAGCCAATGATTTCAGTGATATCCCAGGAACGTCTGAACTTTGAAAATGGAAATGAATGAGAAATGAAATCCACAGATATGTTTAATAAACATCCAGTTGCACTGTTTAGGGTGCACATCTACACTGTTCAGTGACTAACAATCCTTGTGCTATGCATCATTGCGGAAGAGTGGAAGCTACCACAACTTTTCTTTGCAGATTTATGGCTGTGGCTTGGAAGTGTTTCCCACTGAACCAGAGGTCCTGTAATTGTTTTTTTTTATATATACTTTAGAGCAACACTGCAGGACAGTAACAGGAAGACAGATCACCCGTAGAAAATTATTTTATTTTTTTTCTGAGAAGTATGTTGAGAGAAAACTTTACCGGCCTACCCATCTTGCCCCTCTTCCCATGGATGCCAGGAATTCCCTGAAAACAGAGAGATGAAGGAGCTAAAGGAGAGATAAAAGTGCATTATGTATAAAAAAAAAAGTCCAACAAAGACTTCAAAGTCTTGAACTACTCTGGTAGTTGTAACACAACAAAAAACACTGATGAGGCTACCAATACACAAGCCACTATTGATACACAAGCCACTTCAATGCTGAAATTACTGAGAAGTCTTATCGCTGAAAACCGTGGTATGTGATCAGAAAAGTAAACAAATGGGTGTCAATTTAAAATTCAATTGGATATCACCTGTTGGATGGTCGTTTAACATATTTCACAAATTAAGACAGTCAAGTTCTAAAGCACAGGCATTAATCTCAAAGGACTATTGAGGTCTTCGGACACTGGTGTCATAGTGGAAATGGAAACATTTTTGCCCCAGATAAAGACTCAAGTCCATCAGACGGTGGATTGAGCTTCAAGGATGATATCTACTTCTGATTCATTGTCATATAATGTAACCAAGTGAGCATTACTGCCACATAAATTAAAACTCACTCTGTCACCACCAGGACCAAGATAGCCACAAAGCCCAGGCAAGCCAATGTAACCCTAAAGAGATTAATGAAAGATAGAGAAGAGAAGTGACCAGGCAAAGGTAAAGAGGAAAAAACAAGACAGTGATATTTTAGAGGATGGGCATCAAATAAAAATGTTGAATGCTAACAAAGTTAATATGTCTTAAAATCTCTGTCGTGTTTTATTCTGTTAACAGCAATGCAGGCTCTCAGCCGTGGTGAATTGTTCTTGAAGAGTCAAGCCTTGAGGCAAGTGTATATGCCCATGGACTGCATGGTGCTGGCTTCCACGATGTAGTCCAAGGGCACATACCCTCACATCAGGGATCTCAGAAGATTTCTCAGGTCAAGGCTCAGGGGAGGAGGAGAAAAACATGGCAAAAAACATAGAGGGAGAAATTACAATGACATTTAATGGGATGCAAATATCTGAATAAATTGTGGTTGTGCTTGACTGCAGTATATCACAGTTTTACAATATTTGGGTACTGTTAACGAGAACAAGAAAGCCAGGAAATGAAAGACAGAAAGTGTAGACTGCTCCCTGCAGCATTTTAAATAAATGAACAACACCAGCTGTCGTTATATTAACTGCATTTGCAAATCAAGACAAGTGGAGCTTATGACATTGGCCTTTTAATGTGCATACACTCTGGTTAAGTAAATCACTTAGTGGGCATTTCACAAGTCGTTAAACAAAACAAAAGTTAAAAACCATTACAGTAAAGAAAAGAGTAATGATTATCTCTCCTGAGGCCTTCTGGGGAGGCATTAAACACTGGCAAACAGAATAAGTCACTCTCATGTGTTTTATAATTTTACGTAGCCTGACATACAGTAATTACTTTGAATACACATTTTTATTATCTGTTTTACAGAGCTTACATTTAGCAAAACATAGCTGTAATCTTCAATGTCTTCCACTTACCCTGACTCCTTTTGGTCCCATCTTCCCTACAGGTCCAGGTAAACCCTAAAAATAAAGGAGGACAAACATTTGTCTGGTTATGAACTGCAGCACTACAATTGTGCTGATGATGAGCGCACTAAATTGTAAATCTGAAGAAGAAAAAGGTTATCATATAGGATATTTTAAAAAAGTCAATGATGAAAATCATGAAATTCATCTATATTTGGGCATACTTTATAAAATTCTAATTAGCTGATGTTTCCTGTTTTAATACTTAAGCAGCACTCACATCAGTTTCTCAGAGATACTGCCAGAAAATCCATCAGAACAGAAAATATACCCCTACGGCTATAAAGTTGAGCACTCAGCTCAGGAGAACTCCCCAAAGCAAGGTGCTATGCCTTGATATAAACCGACATAAAGATTTACAGCCCACGGACGGTACAGGATGCTAATCCATCACTCCACACTAAGTGGTTAAAGAGTTTGACTGCAAACATAGCAAGTGCTTTGGCAGCAAGCACCGACACCAGTGCGGAACCCTATGTTACCTGAAATGTTCAAAAGCCGCAATCGAGGAGGTCAGTGTCCAACTCTAAATGGAGTTTAAATTTGCTTATAGCTCTTAATAACTGAACTAAAATGTACAGAAAGCTTTCATTTCTTTAACTGAATAATATTCATAGTTCTAGGAAATCTAGAAGTGAGGCAAAACAAGAAACTCACATTTTAGACAGACTGAGGAGGGTTATTGGTTCTTGCTGAGCAATGGTCTTTGTCACACTTTTATTACCCTCTCTTTCCTCTGAGTCATTCTTACTATGGAAACCTTTTGACATTCTACTTCTTCTCTATGCCAGGGCATGCATTGCTGAAATTCCACCACAGGTGTATCTCAACAGCTTGGAGCTATTTGTGGCTCTTTCTAAGGTCAATTTATGCTTCATTCAGCTTCTACCAACTTTTTTTTGCCAGTGTACACCATCAGTGTCACCGCCTTCTCTTTCTCTGCCACCACAACAACCTCTGCACTGCTGACACCTGGTTTTCCTGGAAACTAAACCATTACTGGATGTGGTACAGCCCAGATGGCAGAACCAGGAACGCGTTTGACCACATCCTCATCTCCCAACTTTGGAAGTCATTTGTCACCAACTGCCGTGTGTACACAGGAGCGGAGCTTGGCAACACTTACCACCGCCTGCTGGTGGCCCAGCTTAAGTTAAAGCTGTGAGCCAACCAGCTACTCAGTGACCAAAACATTGCCTTTGAGTTCAGTCGCTCCATTTGCCGTACCTTCGATGCCCTGACCACTGACAAAGTGACAGACTGGCAGACCCTCAAGGATAGTGTCATCCAGTCAGCTCATAATGTCCTTGGATGCTCTCGATCCTCCCCCAAAAAGCCTTGGATATCGAAGAGGACACTCCACATCATCGATTGGCGACGCCAAGCCAGGCTCCAATGCGACCTGACCGAATACCGGTGACTGAACCACCAGCGCAATGTGGCCATTGCTGAGGACAGAGATAAGTTCTGGCAAGCACAAGCTGAACACCTCGAGTCCGCGGCCAATATCAACAACATGAGCCTTGTCTTCACTCTGCTGAGCCAAGCTCGCAATGGCCCACGCATCAAGACAGCCCTGGTTAAAGACTCTGATGGCAACATCATAGCAACATAAGCAGACTGCCTCGCGTGCTGGAAAGAGCACTTTAGCCTCCTTTTGCAGCACAGTTCCACCCCAACTGATCCCACCATCATGGCGGCTGCAAACACCACAGTCCCTTGTGACGCCTGCAGTACAGATCCCATAACACCCGAGGAAGTCAGAACTGCTCTGAAAAAACTCAACAGCAGGAAACCCCCTGGCATCTGCGCATTTACGGCTGAGATGCTAAAATCTGGTGCTGAAAGTCTTGTTGAGTAGCTCACTCACACCTTCAACCATGTGTGGGAGACAGAGAAACTTCCCAGTGACGGGACCAGAGGAGTCATCCTACCCTTCTGGAAACATAAGGGTGACTGGCTAGTCTTCAGCAACCACAGAGGCATCACACTTCTCTCCATCCCCGGCAGGTTCTTCACCAGGATCTTGCTCACCCGTGCTCTCCCAGCAATCAGAAGTCGCCGCTGTCTTCAGCAAGCTGGCTTCATGCCTTACCGCTCCACCACAGACCACATCTCTATCTATCCACGGTATCTATCTATCTATCTATCTATCTATCTATCTATCTATCTATCTATCTATCTATCTATCTATCTATCTATCTATCTATCTATCTATCTATCTATCTATCTATCTATCTATCTATCTATCTACAACAGGGAGTCACTGTGGAGGATGCAGAGCAGCTCGCAAAAGACCGCCAGCGTTGGAAAAAACTGACTCATCTGGTTGGCTCAACGAACAGGGACGGGACACCCCCCCATCGCAAGAGCCCTACTGACTACTGACTGACTGAGACCATCTTAACAGATAAAATACAGGGATTCTGAATTTACCCCCACAATTTAATGGGGGTCTTAAGTGGGAATTTCATGGGTTATTAAAGAAAATGAATTTAATTTGCTTTACTACAATGGTAATGGGTGGTACTTGTCTGCTCCGTAGTCTTCAGGGGAAGTGAGGCTGCATGACAAGAACATTAATCACGGAATAAGTCATTCTAATGGTGCTTAAAGTACTTTACAGGGAAAGGAATACAGTATTTACTGTAAAAACACCTTTTTAGCACCAAAGATCAGGAATAATGTCTTAAGTTTACATTTAATAAAACATAGAAGAAATTTTCACATCTTGGGTAAATGTATACTTCATTTTACTCCCCCTAACTTTATATAATTTGCTGATTGATAGAAAACACACACTGATTCAGTGTTTTCCCCCACCTTTCCATTTTGTTCATCATCCTGACTGTAATGAAAGATTATAACTGAATTTGGATAAGAAACTAACGAAAAAACTGAATTCACAAAGGAGAGGATATCCTCTTATCTTTTTATAATTAGTTTATATTTCCATGTTTCCATAAATATGTGTCCACTTTGGTTGTGTGTGTGTGTGTGTGTGTGTGTGTGTGTGTGTGTGTGTGTGTGTGTGTGTGTGTGTGTGTGTGTGTGTGTGTGTGTGTGTGTGTGTGTGTGTGTGTGTGTGTGTGTCTGCTCAACCAGCACTGCAACACTAGATTTACTGCACCTGCCTGCCAGGATAGCCTTTGGCACCAGGGCTTCCATCATCTCCCCATTCACCCTGTGAAGAAAGAGGCACAAATCAGAATTGTTGTGGGCAATGAAAGGCAGGAAGCAAGGAATGAAGGAAGGAAACTAGGAAGGAAGCAAGGAAGCAAGAAAGCAAGGAAGGAAGGAAGGAAAGAAGGACATAAACTTGTAGAGGCCTCATTGCTACTACAATAGAAAGAATAAAGATAAAATCAATGGGATCAAAGCCTCATTTATGACATGATAAACATCAGTCAACCAGTCTCATAGAAGAATTTCGATCTATTAACTTTTCAATCAAGACCGTCTGCCTTCAGTTACTCTGAAACATTTACCTGAAAATACAGAAGACAGCGACAGGCTGTTCATAAAAGCTCATCTCATTCATGAAACACTGGAGAACATTTGTTTCTATAGTTTCTGTTTCTGTGACAAACTAGATGATGAATGGAATACCAAAGATTGAAATTTGTTATGTATCACAAGAAATGCAATGAGAAATATAGGAAATGGTTACAAAGAACTGGCAACAATAGTATATGAGCAGTAGTAGTACATTTTGAAGCAGTAATGGACTAGAATTATTAAATTGTACTGAACTGATATCTTATATTCCACCTGTCTATGAACAGGTACAGCAAAAGTACATGCATGAGCACAAGGATAAGACACTATGTATGTAAAGCACCCAAACCATTCCTATGATTGACAGTTGGTGGCAGTATCATGCCAATAAACTCTGAAATGTTCCATTTAAACATAGTGCGAACAAAGGAAACTGTGAATACATCCAAAATCACTCTCTCTTTACTTGTTCATTTCTTAGTATTTTACAGATTGTCAGCAGAACGCACCTGATCTAATAAGTGAACATTATCAAACGCAAGTTTACGTAAAATTTAAATTGATTTTTCAAAATAACAACGAGGAGGAAAAAACTTTGAGAAATTTGTTACATACATACTTTAGGGAGAAATACTAAGATTAAACATCACATTTGTTCTGTTTTCCATGTATGCTTGTAATCTGCATGTAGTAAGGTGTTCAGCATTATTGAGTACTAATTTGAGAGGGGAGAGAAATGATGTCGAGCCTCAGATTCAGGAGGAACAATGTGGGTCGTGGAACAACAACGGACCAGCTTTTTACTCTTACAGGGATCCCAGAGGGGGCTTGGGAGTATGCCCATCCAGTCTACATGTGGTTTGTAGACTTGGAGAAGGCGTGCGATCAAGTCCCCAGGGATATACTGTGGGAGGTACTGCGGGAGTATGGGGTGAGGGGGCCTCTCCTCAGGGCCATCCAATCCCTGTACGCCCAAAGTGAGAGCTGCGTTTGGATTCTCGGCAGTAAGTCGGACTTGTTCCGATATACTGTTGGCCCTCGCCAAGGCTGCGCTTTATCACCAATTCTGTTTGTGATTTTCATGGACAGGATATCGAGGCGTAGTCGTGGTGAGGAGACTTTACAGTTTGGTGGCCTGAGGATTGCATCGCTGCTTTTTGCAGATGATGTGGTCCTGTTTGTGTCATCAGCCTGTGACCTGCAGCGCTCACTGGTCCGGTTTGTAGCCGAGTGTGAAGCGGCGGGGATGAGGATCAGCACCTCCAAATCTGAGGCCATGGTCCTCGGCAGGAAACCGGTGGACTGCCTTCTCCGAGTGGGGGATGAGGTCCTTCCTCAAGTGACGGAGTTTAAGTATCTTGGGGTCCTGTTCACGAGTGAGGGAACAATGGAGCCTAAGATTGGACGGAGAATAGGGGCAGCAGGAGCGGTATTGCAGTCGCTTTACCGCACTGTTGTCACAAAGAGGGGGCTAAGCCGAGAGGCAAAGCTCTCCATCTACCGTTCAATCTTCGTTCCTACCCTCACCTATGGTCATGAGCAATGGGTCATGACCGAACGAGAACGAGATTGCAGATACAAGTGGCTGAAATGGGCTTTCTCAGGCGGATAGCTGGTGTCTCCCTTAGAGATAGGGTGAGAAACACTGCTGTTCGAGAGGGGCTCAGAGTAGAGCCGCTGCTCCTTTGCGTGGACAGGAGTCAGTTGAGGTGGTCTGGGCATCTGGTGTGGATGCCTCTGGGACTCCTCCCTAGGGAGGTGTTTCTGGCACATCCAGCTGGGAGGAGACCAAGGGGCAGACCCAGGACCAGGTGGAGGGATTATATCTCAACACTGGCCTGGGAACGCCTTGGGATCCCCCAGTCAGAGCTGGTGGATGTGGCCGGGGAAAGGGAAGTTTGGGGCTCCCTGTTGAAGCTGCTGCCCCCGCGACCCGACTACGGATAAGCGGTGGAAGATGGATGGATGGATGAGAAATGATGTTCATCTTACTAGCCTGTCTTTGTCTGTTACTTGAAAAGAGGAGTGCAGGAACTGAGAGGTTGGTAGTAGAAAATATCTAGTCTCTCTGACTCACTGTTCCACCTGAGGTAAATGGAAACGAAGATTTATGGCCCTGACCATGGTGTTGAAATACCAGTAGCCTCTGGCATGGATTATGCAGACACATCAAAAATGCTTTGGAGCATCTCAGGAAAATCAGGGTGGGCATTAGAAGAAATAATTATATTTAATAGGGTAATTTGACATTTATAAAATATATTTTTTACACATATGTTGTCATTTACGGTATATGTGATGTGATGTGATGTGATGTGATGTGATGTGATGTGATGTGATGTGATGTGACGTGATGTGACGTGATGTGATGTGATGTGATGAGATGTGATGTACATTTGGGCGACCACATAATAACAGTGATATTTCTCCACTTTGGTCATTTACTCATTTCTACTGAAAGAAATGGTCTACTGGTTATAAGTTCCACCTAGTTTGCTAGCTAGGAGTGCCTTCTGCAACCCATATATGAGATGTGCATATTAGCACAAGGTGCTTCAAGTTATTTTCACTGGATACGAAAACACAACATAACAGACTTTATAAACTAACCCCCCCCCATGCCTTAAAAAAGCAGAAAATGCAGAACTTACTGTTCTGCGTGTTAGACATGTTATTGGATTCATTTCACTCTGGAAACAGAATGTATCCTCTCTACACCCGAGGACAGGGGAGAAGGTTTTCTCGTGCTGCATTGTGACACAGCACATTTTCTTAAAGATACTGCACAGGATTTGCACAGGAAGAGAGGGAAGGAGTAGGAGGAGGAATGACCTAGGGGTATGCAAGCTAGCCCATTTGTAGCACTGCCAAAAAGCTCTCTGCAAATCCCACCAGCATTCCAGAACAACTTGTATCTAATGTCTCGTCTCCCAAACTGACACCCTCAACCGCTCCCACAATTTATTTTTTTTCTTTTAACATCCCGATCAGTCTGCGTCAATATTTTTTCTTGGTCATTTCCTCCCCCTTCTCCTCTTTGTAACTATAAATGGAATGAGTCTCGTGGGACTATGTCTGTCATCTCCCCAATTTGATGAGTAAACATAAAATGACATACAGTCAACACAGATGGAGTGCATACAGGGATTTAGTCAGAATGATATTACTTCCAAAAGGTGGAAGAGGGATCGTATCAAATGTCAATACTACTGTTCAGAAACATTCTTTTGTTGTCTTATGATGGCATTAAATCTTATGATAAACATCCAGACTGGATATGGACAAAAAATTCTCCATATTTATTTAATTTAATTTAGTTAATTTAATTGATTTAATCGTATATGCCATTGATGTATACATTAAACTGTTATTTAAACAGGACATACTCACAGGTTCACCTGTAAGACCAGTGGGACCTGGATGACCTTTCTGCCCCTGGTGACAGAGAAACAATAAGTCAGAGTTTTGCACATTAGTCTCACTGAACAGTGTTGAGGAGCATCATGTCTAGTCACCAAACCACATGTTTAAATGATGTGGAGAAACAGATTAGTTTGATGCTGGGAAAAGCATGATCAATGGTCAGAAAGTTTATTAGCTTATGTTCAATATCATTTCTATCAATACTACAGGGAATGGAGTCATGCTGAATAGTTTTCCCAACTAGACCTGACATTGTTTCCTCATAAAACATTGACTGAAATAACTTGACAAACCCCAGAGGATTTAGTTGAGGATGAAAAATGTAGAAGTGAGAAGTAATAGACCACATATCAGCAGCATTGGCTGGTTAAACCAGAATAAAACCATGTTTTTACTGTCTCCATCCAAGAACAATGCCATTTTAATTCATTGTTTCAGCAAAGCTGCTTGACCAAGTGACAAAACAATTCAGACCAATTTTTCTTTAATTAAACCCATAAACCAGTTAGAAAGGAACAAGTACAACCCAGAGGCGCCGTAATGACCTATAGTCTCAAATGTGCATGCAAGCTGTTTGCACAATGTCTAAATCTTCTCACAATCAGGGCCTAGAGCAATGCAGTCAGTCATGAAGGAAGATTGTGTTTATCTTCTCGAGTGTGAAGTCATAAGCCGGCAGCTGGTTTGGTCTGTCAGCATCACAACAAGTAAACTACCTGTATTCAATGCTGATGCAGAAAAGGTGTATCACTGTCAACTAAAAAGTAAAGGGTTAGGGTTAGGGAGGGTTCATAAACATTTAAATTACCGTAAATAATAAGATAAATAGCTTGTCGTTCTATCACGGATTCCTCAGTGGCGTGTGGTTCCTGCAATGCATTGACCGCAAAGAACGAGGGCGCACTGTAATTATCGTTCAATTGTAATCATCTTTAAGAATGCAATGTCATTCTACCACGTAAGAAATATTTTATTTAGCATTCAGAAAATGGGAGTAGATTTTAGAAAACAAAATATGTTCACTCACCACTGTCGCTGATCAGGACACAATGAGGTTAGCTTAGCCAACACTTGTTACTGTATTGTGGCTTCAGCATCACACTGACTTTACATGAGAGTGTGGTTCTGATCTACCAGAAAATTAGTTGTTACCAAATTCAAATTAGACTTTTCAAATTAACTATTCTTTTAACGTCAAACAATAAATTTCAAACTTGAGATTCCATACACCTCAGACTATTTGATGCATACAACTAATCATTTAATAACATGCCTGGAGTAATTGTGTAAAACCATGTTGGCATTGTAATAAAGTAGTCATTATTAGCCCCAGTGAAATATTTCATGAAATGTATCACAACTTTGTAATAGCTGATCCTTAACACATCATTATAACACCAAAGAAAGAAAGCAAGACAGAAAAACAGAAAGAAAGAAAAACCGACCAACCCTCTGTTACATCATCATGAGTTAAACTAGTAAAGCCAAATGCTGGCCTATTGGCCACAGTGGATCATTTATATGCCATTACACTTTAGTTCTGTCAAACTCTTCATTGTTGATAATTTGTCTATTTATCTACTGACAAGCAGCAATGTGGTTCGAGTTGGAAATATCTGATAGTTTGTTTTTTGGAGTAGATGACTGCTGGAGCCAAACCACTTCAGCCACGAACATACAAAAGAATGTCTGGGCCTTCCAGCAAGACTGATACAGCAGAGTACAGTAATAGAGAAGGAGGAGCATGGGTATCTGCACGAGTACCGTACAGTACATGGGGCCCAAAAAGTGGAACACGTCAGGAACTCTGATACAAAGGACACGAGATCACATTCACTTTTAATTCTCCTTTCTATGGAAAGAATAGTTTTCACATCACATCAGTAACACACATCAGAGCAAACTGGCAGCCAAAAGACAAAGAGCCACAGCAGAAGTTTCTTCTCCGCTTCTTGAATATGCAACAGACCCTCTGCAAGCGTCACACTTCAGTCTCAATAAAGAAAGGATGAGACTGTTTTAAACAAAGCTGTGGACAAGGAGTGAATTGCACAGATGTTCTAAGTTTACTATTATTCCAGATTGATCAGAGCCAGTTGTGAACACTGGTGCAGGTATGGCTTTACAATTCAGCCAAACCCAACTGTCTTTTACAGTGTATAACACTTGCTGACTCCCAAACACTTCCCCATTACATCGTTACACATTTCCCACAGTTTCTCTGGCAGGAGGCCAAGGCCTGAGCACAAACGAGTGAAAACGGTCCATAAAGCAGCGGTGGATCATAGCTACACCAGCTGGTCATACCAGAGCATGATAACAAATCATCATCTGTGAGCGACAATGTAATTTCAGTGCAATTTGAATATAAATGTGCCCTGTAAGGACTTTCGGAAGATGTCCAAAAAAAATTTAAGCAAGTTAAGAACAGCTGGAAGTAATGAAGTGTCTGGTGGTTTTCAGATGATGCCTTACCAATCGTTTTGTCTTTATTAGTTGGATATACATGTAGACTGACACTGCAATTGTTTTTATGACTGTTAGCTGTTACTTGTGTAGATGAAATTGTATTTAATGTTTACACCGGCTAGATCAGGACACAAAATCCCACCTGGACTGATTTAAGAGAAGATGAACGGGGGTCTGTTAGAGTAACCTGTTCCAAGACACAGGTCCATGTCCACACCCAGAAAAGATCCTGAATTTAGCAAAAATCATAGTTTTTCATAAATCAGCTTTTTCCCATGACTCCATGTTCCATGACTCACATCGTGCAAAGGTCTTCCTTTTTTTTTAACTTGAGTCCTCCCTACTACTAGATCAAATAGAGAAACCCTACAAACACCAGATGGTTGTTCACAGTCAGCACAGTCCAATTACATTACAGCTCGCTGGATCTCGAGCCAAAGCAGTCATGAACTCATACTCATGATATCATACAACTGTGTGTGTGTGTGTGTGTGTGTGAGAGAGAGAGAGAGAGAGAGAGAGAGAGAGAGAGAAAGAGAGAGAGAGAAAGAGAGAGAGAGAGACAGTTTTTTTTATTTTTTAAAAATCACATTTATATATATATATATATATATATATATATATATATATATATATATATATATATATATATATATATATATATATATATATCTTTAATCAAACAACGACCAAACACAAGCTTCTCTCTGAACACATTTCGACACACCAGATATTCTGAAAAAACTCCATATTGTTCATTGCTTTGTAATAATTAAAAACAATCATAATTCTCATTTTGACAATTGTCTTTAAAACGACTTCTGCATTACAGTCTGAAGAGCCTTCGATCTTTTCTTTCCTGCTTAAATTTATAGACATTTTTGTTTGACCCAGAAGAAAGTTTAAAATCTGCTATTCTTTTTTTTTTTAGTTTTCCTACGTTTAAAACCGATTTAGACATGTTTCTTAAAAACAAGACCAAACGACAGAGATACTCTAAAAACAAGAACAGGTTTTCCAGCCTCTGACAGTCCAGGAAACAGTGGAATACAGTTTCTCTGACAGAACAGAACGGACAGTTTTCTGACACATTTGGATTTAATATCGAAATAAAACTGTTAACAGCCACAGCACCACATAAAACCCTCCATTGGAGATCTCCAACTTTTTTGGTTAACATTGACTTATACAAAGACACCCATGAAGCGATCACCCCTGGTGCAAAACCAAGGTGAACCTTCCATGGTCTATCAGCCCTATCCTTAAGTTTGTCTTTGTTTAAAATTTTTGCCATCAGTTTGTACGTGTTTTTACCATTACTGCAACTGAGACTGATCGGGTCTGACACAGAGTCATTAAAACAAGGAGACAAGCTCTCTATTGGGAAGGGATCGGCATCATCGGGATTTAAAAGACCTGTACAATAAATACTGATGAAATTCAGTTGCTGTGGGGTGAGTCGCCTCTTCCAGATTCCCAGCAGTCTTTCAACGAGTCTCACCAAGATCACACACAGAGCGGAGAACAGAGCAGAAGCATCTTCTAAAATGGGTTCACAAAACTCCACCACATGTCCAACGGTGGAGATTCTAGCCGCGATGAACTTGTTTTTTACTGCTGCCCCTGCAACGTGTATCACATTCAAAAACCCTCCTTTGATGACAGATTACTTTAAAATCCAATAAAGTGAGTTAAAATCCTTTGGTCTTTTCTTTAGTACAAAACTCGACATTTTAAAAATACTCTGATAAAAAACTGGAAAAAGCTCCTCGGGTCCATTAAAAACAAGGCACAGTCGAGTCCCAGACCCCAGCACTGGGCCAGGACTGCCTGCGTTGTGAGCTGCCACACCAGGTCTTCAGGGCCAGCCAGGAACTGTTGGATGAACAGCAGGCGGAATGCAGCGCTCCTGCTGGCCAAATGAATGAGCCCCTGCCCTCCTTCCTCTGGGCTGAAGGAGGGCGCTGTTTGGAACGCAGTGACGGTAGTCCCAGGAAAAGTCCACAATTGCTAGGATTTCTACTAGTAATGTTGGTGGGGGGTCAATGCAGGACAGCCGGTGCCACAACACTGACGCAACCAAGTTGTTAACAATTAAAACAACCTCTAAAAGGCAGTTTCCTTAAAATCCACTTACAGCTATTAAACCTCCCTTACGGTTTTTATAAAACATTTTCCCAGTTTTTTTGTACAACATTTTGGTCTCCCAGATAAACTCCAAGGTATTTAAACCTTTTTTTTTCCCATTGGACCCTATCTCGGTGCCTCCTCCAGCTCACCTCCCATCATTAGAGCCTTGCTCTTCTGCCAGTTGACTTTTGTGGAGGAGATCTAATTAAAACACTGCAATTAATTCTAAAACCTGCACATCTGTCTGATTTTTAATAGTAACAATAACATCCTTAGCATATGCGGAAATTTTAAAACCATAAAAAAAGGGAGTATTAAAACCAGAGAGGCCTGCTCTCAGCTGGTTTAAAAAGGCTCCAGGGCCAGAGAGTAGAGCAGCCCTGAGAGGGGGCAGCCCTGTCTTACCCCTCTCTGGATTTTAAAAGGTGTGCTTAAGCCACTGTTATCTTCAAGTACAGTCTCAATGTCTCCATACAAGGTCTGAATCTTGGCAATAAAGTTAGAGCTGAAACCAAAACTTTGCAAGATGTGCCACAAGTACGTGCGTTCAACTCTATCAAAAGCCTTTTCTTGATCTATGGAAATTAGACCAAGTCCAGTGCCCTATGAACTTGAGAGTTCCAAAGCATTCCAAATTAAATGTACGTTATCCGTGATTAGCCTGCTGGGTACACAGTAAGTCTGGTCCACATGAACAACCTGCTCCAACACTTTTCTTAGCCTGATGGGCAAGACCATGGAGAGGAGCTTGTAGTCTGTGAAGAGGAGGGACACTGGCCGCCAGTTCCTGATGTCCTGCAAGTCTCCTTTTTTCGGCAGCAGTGTGAGGACCGCCCTCCTATACCTCAGGAGCAGCTGATTTGTCATCAGGCTTTCCCTGAGCACGGAGAGCAGGTCTTTCGCCAATCACTGCCCAGAATTCTTTATAGAATTCGATTGGCAGGCCATCTAGGCCAGGTGACTTGCCAGGTTTCATCCCCTGCAGGGCCACAGGCAGCTCCTGCAGGGTGATGTCGGCAACTAGGCTGTTGTTTACTGTCTGCTGACACCTTTGGCAGAGCGGAAAGAAATGTCAATGTTTCAGGTTTCTCAGTGTACTCAGAATGAAACAGTTCTTCATAGAAACCTGCGGCGTATCCACAGATTTCTGCACTGTCCTACAGCACTGTACCATCCGTGGATTGCAGAGAGTGGATCAACCTCCTCTGTCTGTTTTTCCTCTCCAGCCCAGAGGAAAAGTGAGAGGGAGCATCCATCACAGCAATGTAATTAAACTTACTGCGTACCATGGCACCCCTCGCAGGCACACCCAGCAGCTGGGCTAAAGCACGCTTTTGTTCTTTGAGGGCTGTAATGTCCCTTCTTTCTCCTGTGGACTCTGCTAAAATCTATCTGCAGTTCTGCAGTTCTGCCACGTGTCTTTCCAGATCTCTGATAGATCTGACCAAGTCACCAGACACATTCTGAGTGTACTGTAGACACAGACTCTTAACTTGGCTTTGCCTACATCCCACCATTAATGCAGAGAGCTAAAATCACTTTTTTGTTTTTTAAAACTATTCCAAAAAGCAATAAAAGCTGTTTTAAAACATGTCAGATAAAAGCGTTGTATTATAATGCCAGAAAAAATTTCTAGCTTTTATATTATTAATTAAAATACAACACTGTACAAGAGCTTGATCTGTAAAAGCAGCTGGCAAGATGGAACAGTTTTTAAAAACATTAAAATGGTGGGTAAAACAATAACATCTGTCTTATCTTGACATGGATATTGTGTTTTCTCTACAGCCTACCCATGTGTACTGTTGACGTGTGCAATCAAAATTTCCCCACACCTCAGCCAGTTCATTCGATTTTATAAAATCTTTCAGTTTCTCGATGCAGCATGAGGCTCCTAGTGATTCCTGTCTAAAATTGGGTATCCCGTACAATTAAAATCCCCTCCTAAAAACAGGTACTCACCTCTGCTGCATTTATGAATTTCATTATTTAAAATGTTTAAAAAAGCCACTCTATCTGTGCCTAGAGTTGGAGCATACACACAGATAAAAGCCAATGTCTCCCTTTCAACCGTTGCTTGTACTTTTAAAATGTGGCCCAACACAATGTCTTCCACTAAAACAAAGCAAGTTTTAAAAGGACAAGAAAATAAAATCTCCACCCCTGGTGCTGGCTTTGTGGCTAAAATACATTTCTCCATTCCATTCTCGCTTCCAATTAACTTCATTTTCTACAGTACTGTATGTTTAATGGACAAATAAAACATCCAACTTTTTAACATTTATTAAACTAAATACAGATACTAATGTAGACGCAAGAGGGCACAAGCCACTGTCTTGTTGTGCCGGTCCCAAGCCTGGATAAATACAGAGGGTTGCATCAGGAAGGGCATCCGGCGTAAAACTTGCCAAATCAAAGATGCGAATCAAACCTATGACTTCCATACCGGATCGGTCAAGGCCCGGGTTAACAACGACCGCCATCGGCGCTGTTGACCTACAGGGCGCCGGTGGAAATTGGATTACTGTTGGTCAAAGAAGGAGAGGAGGAAAGTGCGTTCGCACGAAGAAAGAGAAGAGGAGCCCCAAGAGTAGGACTAAGAGTAGGGACGTTGAATGTTGGAACTATGACAGGAAAGGGTAGAGAGTTGGTTGACATGATGCAGAGGAGGAAGGTAGACATACGGTGTGTCCAGGAGACCAGGTGGAAAGGTAGCAAGGCTAGAAGTTTAGGAGCAGGGTTCAAGTTGTTCTATCATGGTGTAGATGGGAAGAGAAATGGAGTAGGAGTTATCTTGAAGGAGGAGTTTGTTAGGAATGTCCTGGAGGTAAAAAGAGTGTCAGATAGAGTGATGAGTCTGAAGCTAGAAATCGAAGGTGTGATGTTCAATGTTGTTAGTGGGTATGCTCCACAGGTAGGATGGGAGCTGGAGGAGAAGGAGAAATTCTGGTTCGGCTTTGATGAAGTGATGCAGAGCATGCCTAGAAGTAAGAGAGTTGTCATTGGTGCAGACTTCAATGGACATGTTTGTGCAGGAAACAGAGGTGATGAGGAGGTGATGGGGAGGTTTGGTAGCCAAGAGAGGAACACAGAAGGACAGATGGTAGTTGATTTTGCAAAAAGGATGGAAATGGCTACAGTGAATACTGTCTTCCAGAAGGAGCACAAACATAGGGTTACCTATAAGAGTGGTGGTAGGAGCACACAGGTAGACTACATCTTGTGTAGACGGTGTAATCTGAAGGAGATCAGTGACTGCAAAGTAGTGGTAGGCGAGAGTGTAGCCAAACAGCATAGGATGGTGGTGTGCAGGATGACTCTGGTGGTGAGGAAGATGAAGAGGGCAAAGGCAGAGCAGAAGACAAAATGGTGGAAGCTAAAAAAGGAAGAGTGTTGCATGACTTTTAGGAAGGAGTAAAGACAGGCTCTGGGTGGTCGGAAGGTGCTTCCAGATGACTGGACAACCACAGCTAATGTGATCAGGGAGACAGGTAGGAGAGTACTTGGTGTGTCATCTGGAAGGAAAGTAGATAAGGAGACTTGGTGGTGGAATGAGGAGGTACAGGAGTGTATAAAGAGAAAGAGGTTAGCTAAGAGGAAGTGGGACACTGAGAGGACTGAGGAGAGTAGACAGGAGTACAGGGAGATGCAGCGTAAGGTGAAGGTAGAGGTAGCAAAGGCCAAACAAGAAGCTTATGATGACTTGTATGCTAGGTTGGACAGTAAGGAGGGAGAGATTGATCTATACCGGTTGGCAAGACAGGGAGACAGAGATGGGAAGGACGTGCAGCAGGTTAGGGTGATTAAGGATAGGGACGGAAGTCTATTGACAGGTGCCAGTAGTGTGATGGAAAGATGGAAAGAGTACTTTGAAGAGTTGATGAACGTGGAAAATGAGAGAACAAAGACTAGAAGAGGTGACTGTTGTGGACCAGGATGTAGCAAAGATTCGTCAGGATGAAGTGAGGAGGGCACTGAAGAGGAGGAAGAGTGGAAAGGCAGTCGGTCCTGATGAGGTTTGGAAGTGTCTAGGAGAGGTGGCAGTAGAGTTTCTGACTGGGTTGTTCAACAGGATCTTAGATAGTGAGAAGATGCCTGAGGAGTGGAGGACAAGTGTGCTGGTGCCCATTTTTAAGAACAAGGGAGATGTGCAGAGTTGTGGCAACTACAGAGGAATAAAGCTGATGAGCCATATAATGAAGTTAAGGGAAAGAGTAGTGGAAGCTAGACTAAGGGAAGAAGTGAACATTTGTGAGCAGTATGGTTTCATGCCAAAAAAGAGTACTACAGATGCAGTATTTGCTTTGAGGATGTTGATAGAGAAGTACAGAGAAGGCCAAATGGAGCTGCATTGTGTTTTTGTAGATCTGGAGAAAGCTTATGACAGGGTGCCCAGAGAGGAACTGTGGTATTGTATGAGGAAGTCTGGAGTGGCAGAGAAGTATGTTACAGCGGTGCAGGACATGTATGAGGACTGTAAGACAGTGTTGAGGTGTGCTGTAGGTGTGACAGAGGAGTTCAAGGTGGAGGTGGGACTGCATCGGATCAGCCCTGAGCCCCTTCTTGTTCGCTATGGTGATGGACAGGCTGACAGATCAAGTTAGACAGGAATCTCCATGGACTATGATGTTTGCAGATGACATTGTGATCTGGAGTGAGAGCAGGGAACAGGTGGAGGAGAAGCTTGAGAGGTGGAGGTTTGTCCTGGAGAGGAGAGGAATGAAGGTTAGCCGCAGTAAGACAGAGTACATGTGTGTGAATGAGAGGGACCCAAGTGGAAGAGTGAGGTTACAGGGAGAAGAGATCAAGAAGGTGGAGGATTTTAAGTACTTAGGGTCAACAGTCCAGAGCAATGGAGAGTGTGGAAAAGAGGTGAAGAAGCGTGTACAGGCAGGATGGAACAGGTGGAGGAAAGTGTCAGGTGTGATGTGTGATAGAAGAGTTTCAGCTACAATGAAAGGAAAGGTGTACAAAACTGTGGTGAGACCAGCGATGTTGTTTGGCCTAGAGACAGTGTCACTGAGGAAAAGACAGGAGGCAGAGCTGGAGGTAGCAGAGATGAAGATGCTGAGGTTCTCTTTGGGAGTGACCAGGAAGGATAGGATCAGGAATGAGTACATCAGAGGGACAGCACATGTTAGAGGTTTTGGAAATAAAGTCAGATAGGCCAGACTGAGATGGTTTGGACATGTCCAGAGGAGAGATAGTGAATATATTGGTAGAACGATGCTGAGTTTTGAACTACCAGGCAGGAGGCCTAGAGGAAGACCAAAGAGGAGGTTTATGGATGTAGTGAAAGAGGACATGAAGGCAGTTGGTGTGAGAGAAGAGGATTCAAAGGACAGGGCTAGATGGAGGAAATTGATTCGCTGTGGCGACCCCTGAAGGGAAAAGCCGAAAGGAAAAGAAGAAGAAACTAAATACAAATGCTCTTTTCTCCATGTCCCTCGCTCCATTAATGTTCAGTGTGCCTACTTTAAAATTGCACATGTAAAAAATGGAGCTAAAAACAAACAAGTACTTAAAACACAGGTTTAAAAAGACAGAAAAAATTTAAAAACAACTATTCGTGAGCCACAACCACATTTTTTACTTTTGTCATTAATATCTTCAATCTAAAAACTTCCTTCTGGGCTTTTTAAATAAAAACGGATGCTATCTAAAAGCATCTTGAGGTCAGGAAATACATTTTCCACTTTTACCCTCAGTCCTTTTGTATCATGCAGGACTTTTTTTAATCTTTTGTGAATCATATTTTTCGTTTACGGCTTCTTTCAGACTGCTTTCATTTTCACTGTCAGAACTACTTGTATAAATTGGTGTCTTTTTATTTATTTCATTAGCAAAGTTTTTACCTTTACTATTTCTGGTGTCGAAATTTTTTCTTTTGAAGCTATTTTTAAAAAGCCTCATCCATTATCATGTCCTCTTCCTCCTCCTTCTCCAGCAGAGACTCTGCCACTCTGGCAGCAGTCTCTGTGGCCTCATCCACCTCCTCAAAATCACGCTGTGAACTATAATCAACGTTATCTGTGCTCTGTGTGTCAGTTACCTGTGTTGCCATTGTTGTGTCACCTGTGTCCTGCATGTTACTCTGTGGCTCCGGGTTGATGATCGGCGAGTCAGCGGGGGCCAGGGTTGGAAACCCATGAGGTTGGGGTCATGGAACAGGGACTGCAGCACTTGAAGCTGCTGCAGCCACGTAAGAAGTGATAGGGCTTTTCCTCGGTTGTGCAGCGGACGCTGCAGCCCCCGTCCCCGCAGCAGTCACAACTGTTGGCCGCGCAACAACCGCAGCTGCTGGGCACAGCAGTCACACCCACTGGCTTAGCACTGGCCGTGACCACCGCCGCACAGCAGCCGATGGCTGGTTTTCATCGTCCTTCTCTGGACAGGAACGAATGAGATGTCCCCTCCCTCATGCACTTAAGCACTTCATGCTCTAAGTAATGACATGGACCGTGTAATCAAAGTTGTCCACTCTGAACACAAGCGCCGATGTTCAGCTCTTCATCTGTCTTTTTAGGGACCATTACAACTTGTCTCCATAATGAGACAACATATTTCAAGTGGGGAAACTTGCAGCCGATTACTTTGGAATCTTACGTCTGACACCAAATGACACTTGCAGCATAAGAGTCATCACAGGTTTATGACCGACGAGCTTCTCATCATTTTCTTACCCTTATTATTTGAGAAGCAACTTTGCTTGTGCGCATCAAATTCTCCAACAGAAAACTGTTGAAAACAGAAAACATCAAAAGATGTATCTGATGCCTTTTACATAAACTACTTGACAACGAGCAGGCAGCCGGCACATTACACAGCAAAGGGTATCCTCACACACAATCAAATGGATTTGTTGATAGGTAAAAGGACTGACTAACACTTGGGGCAGAATATTAACTGGTCAAGTAAGAAATATCTGTCCATTTAAATGGAAAAGTTTTTGCCATTTGGCTAAATTATTGTTAAACTGGTAATTCATTTAGAGACTGAACACAACTTTATCACACTTTGCATCTTATTCTACATACATACTATACTCTGCTCAGCTTAAGAGCACAATAAACACTCTAAATGTACTGCTGCAATTCTTCAGATCATTCTCCCAAAACACAATAGAGCAGGTGTATGGAGATAAACTGCAGAATGAAGTGCTTAAAAGAAGTGTTTCTCCAGGATTTTTTTTCTACCAACTTTTATTATGAATTTGTTTCCCTAGAACAGATGCTGCTGCAGTATTGTTTGTCATGTAACTCTGATTTTTTTTTTTTTGTTCAAGTCTCCTTGCTTATTGTAATTATATCCACAATGCTCTCTGTCTACCCTATAATGTAATTAAATGGACTGTATTTATCAGTTAATTTCTGATTTGTATTTTAAACATTCCCTGCCAGGAACCAACCTACCCAAATTTCCAGCTTGATGTGGTGAAGAATGAACGATGCTTGAGTACTAGTAAAGAGCTTTACATACCACGATGTCTTAAATATTTCTGCGGTATGTCCATCTGTTTAGGAAGGAATCTTGCTGAATATGCTTTTTTCTTGGCATGTAGAGGATATTAAATTGTCGTTATAGTCAGTGTTGAAAGGAAAACTAGTCAGAAGTGTTGCAGAACGTTTTATCAGGCCTACTGTTAACCGACATCAGCCATCTCTACAATCGTGCTATTGATTGATTATAAGAGTGAAACTACAAACATTTCAAACATGTCTCCTTCATTTGGCCTGATTTGAAGATATTTTGTATTTTTCAGAAGCCACAATGATCTGGGATGCCTTCCATTTAATAATAATCCCAATGAAAACAAACCAAAACAGAGGTTAACCTATTAATGAGTACTGTCTGTATGGATAGAGCAAAATATGTTCTTAATAATAATAATAATAATAATAATAATAATAGTAATAATAACAATAACAATAATAATAATAAATCCTTCACATACACACACACACACACGCGCGCGCGCGCGCACACACACACACACACACACACACACAATGGGCCTGTAAAGCAGTGGGCAGATTTCTTCTTCTCATAAGAAGAGATTGGAATAAACCACCAGACAAATAATATAAACATACTCCAACAGTAGTTGGTATCATTTTTTTTTAAATGTTACACTGGGTGCCAAATGTATTCAAAAAATGAGCATCATAGATAAGTCTGAATCAGTATCCTACTAATCAATAAATCAGCAAACATTGAGCTGCTTCTAAGATCGTCCCTAACAAGTGCACTATTCCCGCGATGACAAACGTCAATTACATCACTAGTAGTTGTGCATGTATGAAGTATATGTGGTACCAGAGGGCTGGGATTAGAAAAAAATTGTTTGTGTACATGGAATACTGCACTGCTGCTAATGTCTTTCATCACATATACTAGCAATAAAAAAATCAATATTGCCAACGTTATCTTTTAATGAAATGAAGTTTTGTTAATACGTGCTTCTTAAAATTCATTGTAATTAATTGTAAAAAATAAAACATTGTTAAGTGAAATAAAAGGTCAGTCAGTTACAAGGCATAATGTTACTTATTCCAAGTACAGTAGGCACCGGAGTACTTGATATGTGTAGTAGCAACTGTGAGCAGCATAACATTCTTTGGAAGAAGTCCAAGGGTAAAATACACAAGGCCATGAAGAACATGTTCCACTGCAAGCCATCACTCTCTGTCAGATAACCCAGCTCTGTGGCATGTGAAGCACTCAGATTATTTAGACTAACAATACAGAACTGGGCAAGATAACAAAAGTCACATTATAACTTGCCCTACTTTTTAGAATTGTTGTCCAAAGTCAGTGACATAACATGTATTTGGAGGGAACATGTAAGTCGTATGTTTTACTCAATAAATTTCAGCTCTCCTGAGCAGCCTTTTTGAGTATGGACCCTGATGATGTAAGAACCCAGATATTCAGGTCTTTGGTGCTTAACCCAGAGGGAACAGAGAATGCAGGTGTACTCCTTTATGTATGAATCATAACAGCTTTTCTCCAACCAAGAGCCTCAACATTTACATTTGGCTGGAGCCTCAATTTCACAGATTCTACCCTCCAAGGAAATTCATATCAGCCAGACTTTGTGAGTGATCCTCACTTTACACTTTACTTTAAACACACTCGTTCATTCAGGATATCATATTTATGTCTTTGTACATTTCGATCTACAATAACAGACACAGTTTGTATTGTGTTCACCTTTCGTCCACCTTGGCCAATCTGTCCAGGAGGGCCAATGACACCAGGCTCTCCCTATGAAATAAACATAAATGTCAATACAGTACAGTGATTTCTAGGACAGTCTACAAATAGTAAGGAAAGATGACAATAAGTATACTTTTTGTCCTTTTGGAGCTTGACCAGGGGACAGTCCAGGATACCCTTTATGTCCCTAGAACATAAAAAAGTGTTTATGATACTGTCACACCACCAAGTACAACATGTCTTAGTCTGCACCAGTATCCACTTCACATTTTGTGTATTGCCACTTCTCAAATTGCAGAGGAGTTTGCTGTTTGCATTTACATTATCAAAGAGTAATGAGCTCCAACCACTTATTGGTGAGTCTGGAGGTTGTATTTACACAAACGTGCAGTCCATTTATGCCCTCCAGTGACTTGGTTTACACCAAGCCTGGGAGAAGTGATGGGGAGAGATTGTGAAAATTCTTCTCCTTTTTCGGGCAGTGCGAGTCTAGTCAGTACTTTCTCTGTCGGCCAGTAAAGCTGGTGGAAGAGTATCTATGCTAAAAGGCCCATGAGAAAATAGATTATTTAATATATTAGCGCTTATTGTACAAAGAAAAAATAAAAGGTAAAAAATGTCACAGCATGTCTCTTTTGTTTGATTAAAGTCCAGCACAGAGTCTGCTGGACTTCAATCAAAAAACATCTGTTTTAAGCTAACAATGCTGATCAGAGATGCCAGTGTCGAATGTAGGCCAGTTCCAATCCTGGAAAAATGCAGAGGGTTGTGGCAAGAAGGGCATCTGGCATTAAACTTTGCGTTCATCCAAAGAATTCCATACTGGATTGGCCGTGGCCCGGGTTAACAAGGTCTACCATTGGTGCAGTTAACCTACGGGGCTCTGATGGAAATTCAGCTACTGTGAAAGAGGAAGGAGACATTGACAGGGGACTTTGGCACAGAAAAATAAAATAAAAGGAAAACCCCAAAATCTGAAAATGGTGACTTTGAATGTGGGGAATATGATAAGAAAAGCTAGGGAGTTGGTTGGCATGATCATCAGGAGGAAGATAAATCTACTCTGTGAGAGCAGGATTCAGATTAATTTACTACAGTGTTAATGGATGTTAGAAATTGAGTAGGAGTTATTTTAAAAGAAAAGTTATTTTTTACAGTGACTTGGGTAGACTTTGTAAAAAGGTTTGACATGGCTACAGTGAACATCTTCCAGAAGAGGCAAGAACATTTGGTGGCCTACAAGAGCAGAAGTAAAGGCAAGCAGGTGGATTACATTTTGTACTGACAATGTCATCTGAAGGAGGTCACTGACTGTACAGTATTATAGTGTTAGGGTAGAGGGTAGCTATACGGCATAGGATGGTGGTGGGGAAATTTAAGAAGACAAAGACAGAGCAGAGAACCATCTGGTGGAAGTTGAAAAAGGAATAATGTTGTGTAACTTTTAGACAAGAGGTGAGACAGGAGAGGTTCTCAGAAGAGTGAAGTCAAGATGATCAGAGAAACAGGCAGGAGAGTACTCAGGGTGTATTCTGATAGGAAAGAGGAAAAGGAGACTTGGTGGTGGAACCCTAAAGTACAGGAAACCATATAAGGATATAAGCTAGCCTTTAAGAAGTGGGAATGAGGAGAAAACACAAGAATACATTGAGATGTGATGTAGAGTGAAAATGGAGGTGGCAAAGACAAAACAAGAGGAAAATGGTGACATATGTGGCAGCATATGTTGGAGAAGAGAGAAATGAAGATTAGCTAAAGCGAAACAGAATATGTGTGCATAAATGAGAGTAGTGGAGAAGGAAGAGTGAGCTACAGGAAGACATAGCGACGGTGAAGTACTTTAAATTATTGGGGTCAACAGTCCAGAGAAATGCTGAGTGTGGTAAGGAGGTGAAGAAACAGATCCACGAAGGCTGAAACAGGTGGAGGAAAGTGTCAGGTGTCTGATGAGAAAGAAGAGTCTGCTAGACTGAAGGGCAAAGTTTAGAAGACAGTGGTGAGGCCTGACATGATTAGAGACAGTGCTGTTGAAAAGAAGACAAGACAAGAAGCCGAGCTGGAGGTAGTGGAAATGAAGATGTTGAGGTTTTCTCCAGGAGTGATCAGCTTGGATAGGATCAGAAATTAGTTCATCAGAAGAAAAACCAAGTTGTTTTTTTTTTTGAGACAAAGTTAGAGAGCAGACACTGATGAATTGGAAAAGCTTAGAGTAGAGATGGTGAGTATAGGATGTATAGGATGAGGCTACCAGGCAAGAGGAATACCAAAGAGAAGGTGTTTGCATGTAGTGAGGGAAGGCATGAGGGCAGTTTGTGTTAGAGAGGAGGATGCAGAAGATAGGTTGCTGTGGAAAAGAATGACATGCTGTGGCGACCCCTAAAGGGACAAGCCGAGAGGTAAAGAAGACAATTTGTTATCGCCACACAAGCATTAAGTGTTAAAATAGCGATTTATAGATCACCTTCACTCCAGAAGATCCAGACCGACCAGGGTTTCCATGTGTGCCAACAGGACCCTGAAAACAGAGACAAACATCTTTTAGGAAGAGCAAAGGTAATTGGTGGAGTCGCTGAGGTTCATTCAAGGTGGTATATGTTGTATGGTATACACACATGTCTACACCTTGTTTCTCTTCCATTGTCTGTTGGTATTGTGTTGGTGGGATGGGTCTGTGGTGCACCAAGGTCCCTCTTAATGTGTAAATGTTCATTGGAAAATGTTCATCCTTGTATGTTCTCCCTGTCTGTTTAGTTATGACATATGGATGTGATTTTCCTCATCCATATACATTTTCACTCTTTTCTGGGGTAGTGTAAAATAAAGGAAAACCCATCCATCACATCACTTACAAATGTACAAATGTACAAATGTACAAATATATTTTATTTTTTTAATCCAATCAGACTCTCCTTCAAGTCATGCTCTGCAGGAAGATGCACAGGAGCAGAAAATGGAGCAGAAAATCAATTTTCCTTTTGGTAAGAAGACTATAAATTCATGGGAACTACAAAGAGGGATTGTTTGGAAAAATAAGGCCACAACTTCCTGAGGCAATTGTTCAACTGAACATTTGTTTGGAGTGGGACCACAATGCTGAGCATGGAAAATCTCCCCTAGCAAAATCTGAAAGCATTGAAACATGTTCAAGAGGCCTGACTACAATGCTACTGTATATTCAGCCTGTTCTTTGAGTTATTCAAACTTTCCAGTGGTTGGAAGACATTTCGTCTTGAGCTGGAGGTAAAACAGGAGGAATGGAACACTGACTCAGAAAGAGGTAGAGGTCTTTGGATGGGTGATGCGGCCCATCTCTGTTATTTGTCTGAGTACAAACTGTGCTTCATTATCAGTTTGTGGAGAATAGTTAAACCCCTCAGACAGCACCTCTCCCCTCTAGCTGAGCATATGGAGACACTTAACAGAAGCCCATCTATAGATTTCCTGCACCTCCTCTGTTCAGAGCATTCCCCCATCACTCACTTAATATTGAACCATATGGAAGCAATTAGCTCCAGATAGGAAGCAAAAGGAAGAGGAGTCAGAAATGATTATCACAAATAGCCTTCTAACATAAAGTGAAGAGACACACCGCTGAAGAGGCTGGAGTTATCCCAATGGAGACGGGTGTAAAAAAAAAGTGAATGAGTCACTTTGTTCATCTAAATTTGTGTGGGTGAGAAAGGGAATGAAAATATCCATTCAGTTTCTGTATCCCCTTATCCTGTGCATGCTGGGTCATGGGAGTGGGGGGTGGGGGGCTGGAGCCTATCCCAGCTGACACTGGGGCGAGAAGTGGTGTACACCCTGTACAAGTCACCAGTTCATCACAGGGCCAACACACAGAAAGAAACTTGGACTCACACTCATATTCACACCTATGATCAGCATAAAGTTGCCACTTCATGAATTCCTCCTAGTTTCACTATTGACAAGAGTTGACGATAAGGAAGGAACCAATTAGAGAGCACCAACAAATAAACATAAACACAAAATACACTAGAGCCAATGTAAATGGTAGTCACCAGATAAACACACACAACATGCACACAACTGAGGCCTGCCGAGGAAAAGCACCTGTATGCCATCACTGTAACCAGGTTTATAATGTGAGTGAATAGGAGCTCTCTACATGTCACAGAAGTGACACATAGACAGCTCCTGTTTTATTGGTAATTAACCCTGAACAGACCTGCAAACACCTTGAATGGACAGCACAAAAAGACACACTACTCATGTATGTTTGCTACAAAAATCGTAGATGTTAAATTCAATAAGATCGTGGATCGGGAGGAGAAACAGTTAAGCCCAGTGGTGTAACTACGTTTGAAAGTAGCCATTTTCTTAACAATTAATCTGCCAACCTGTTTTTTACTACCTAATCATCAGTTAGACCTTAAACTTCCCCAGTGTCATTCTAGTGTCATGTAACTCCAGAAACTACTCAAGTAATTAATATTCCATTGATTAAGAGTTTTAGTGCAGAGAGCGCATATGCCCGTCTTATGGTTGTCTGTTTTTAAATCATTCATGACTGTGTTGGAGGTGCTTAATTTAACACTTTATTAACACAAATTCCTCCTTTTGAAAAATAGATCGACATCTTCACACCAAAACCGACTTGTGGTAAGAAGACCGAACCAATTCCTGACTAACAATTTTATTAGCTGTGATTAAATGTTGAAAATCATGACTGGGAAAGTTGATTAAAATTAAGGATAGTTAATCAAAAGATTTATCAACAAGTCAAATTTAGTTCCAATAGATATCATCAATTTATTAGTGATCAATAAAGGACATACTTTATTATCCCTCTAGAGTAATTTTTTTTTCACTTTTTCATTAATCTTGTTTCCCACACGTGTGTGATTGTGTGTGTGTGCGTGCGTGCGTGCGTGCGTGCGTGTGTGTATATACAGTGTATACACACACACACACACACACACACACACACACACACACACACACTTCATGTGGCTCAGCCATGCACTGGCATTGTGTTTGGAGTCCGCTGGGATAAGCACCAGCAACCCTCGCGACAGCAGAAGAAGCAGATATTGAAGACACACACACACACACACACACACACACACACACACACACACACACACACACACACACACACACACACACACACACACACACACACACACACACACAGGGCCTTTAAGTGTGCAAATAGAGGACAGAATGATGTTAGAGTGGCGGTTACCTGTGTTCATGTAGCGACCAACAAGCAACTAGAGCACATCGGCAGTGCTCAGGAGGTGAATTGCCAGTCCACATTCCAAACCTTTTGGTCCACGCGGGTCTTGAGCCACCCTCCAGCCCAAGACCTAGTGACCTGAGCTACTGCTGCTCTAGTGAATACTACTTGAATGACGTAAGGTTCCTGCAGTCCCCAGTCATAAAGTGAGAAAAAACAATTCATAAAAACATTTTACAAAAATTTTCCTTTTCACACAAACCCTGCTTCACATGGTGACTGTGGACCTGAAGTGTGTTTCACAAAAGCCTCTCTGACTGGTTCTCAAGCTTGTCAAGCTTCAGGGCTGAGTAAATTTCCGTGCCCTGCTGAGCACAAGGCTCATGGCCTGATGTAGAGGAACACGGACATCCTTACATGTAAGAGATGCTGCTGTCAGACAGGACACCCTACTCTCAGAGAGGTGAAGCCTTAAAAGTGTGCTGTCATCACAGGAGCTGCATTGTCTTTCTGATGGGAAAGAATGCTTACGCAGACTACAGTCATGCTGATCATAGGTTTAGTTCAATAGGAACAGCTGTCTACTGCACATCATATCTTGGTGTGACTTAAAAGGTCAAAGTGAGATGGGATGAGTACCTTAGAAATATGCTCACTGCAAACCAGTTAATCCTGAAGAGGGAAATTTAACTTGTGACAAAATCTTGTCACAGATTCTTTTAAAGGGAGCTTGATTAATGTCAAAAATTTACACGACAGTTAACAATTTTTTTTATTTCACAACAACAAGATGGAAACACCATATATAATTTCAAACTCACACAAAAATAACAAAAGAAGATTCTCAGTAATATTCTACATTCTTTCCAGGAAATATCTTCATATATGAAACATTCATACATGTGAAATACTGTATATTCAGAAATTAGAAGTTACTGTATAATCCCAAAAACAAACACATTGCAAATGTTAAAATGATATTCTTATTTTTTTAAGTGGTAGCAGATGACTCATTCTTCTTTAAAGAGCACGTCTTTCAAACGTTAATCTATCTTTAAATGTTTAGTGGAGGTGTCAGGCTTGATCATACAAGGGGCAGAAATTAAAAACACAAACTATGTTGCAGACCAAACAGATTACATTCATTGAACTGTCAAGTACCTGCAATATTTTGACCTGAAAAATCCAGTTACAAGATTACACTAATTTTTCTTTAGCGAAATCACTTGTGATTTGGATGGGATGTAAGTTTAACAAATGTGTTTGAACGTAGTTTGAAAACATTTCCCTTGAACTATAATCAATAATATTAAGAAATTACAGAAGCTTAAATTGTGAATTTAAATTTGAAATTTACAAGCAGTTTAAAAATGTGTATTAATAATTCAACCTTATTGGAAGAAGATGATGGTCTGCTGTGACAACCCCTAATGGCAAAATGCTGAAAGGAAATGAAGAATGATTTGGTCTTCTGCATGTAAGTTTAACACAAATATAAAAACATTTTCCAAAATGACTGTCACTTTGATCCACAGTGTTTGTTAAAGCCTTGCCAGGAGCAGAGTCCACACTAGAGCTTCCTACTAATCATGTGTGTAGCTGTGTGGTATTTTTCTCTAATAATGTGAGCAGAGAGGAAAACTTTAGCTGAAAAAAGAAAAAAAAAACATTAAAGCCTTGAATTTTACCCTGTGGTTCTTTTTTTTATTTATTTACTGTTTGTTTGTTTGTTTCTTGCTCTAAGTCAGTGTGGCCTGCAGCTCACGGATGAATGACCTCAAGAGAGGTTAGCGTACTACTGGGTAAAGCCGCTGAGCTCTGGACAAAGTCTTAAATGCCGTTAATAAGATGGGGACAAAGACCTCTTTCTTTCTTGTTTATAGAGATTGGGTTCCCACAAAACCCACCCCACTGAGCCCTGACTGCAGGACGCAGTATTAATACCCTGCACCAGGTAGCTCAGACACACACACACACACACACACACACACACACACACACACACACACACACACACACACACACACACACACACACACACACACACACACACATACACACACACACACACACACACACACACACACACACACACACACACACACACACAAAGTATGCAGGAGAACTTCACCTACATTATAAAAAAGTCAAATCAGGTATCTCTACTCCTTATCACTACCTGTATTCCTGTGATGGAGTATTTTGCTTTATTTCTAGGCACAGCAGGCTCAGAATCACTTTAAATTGCAGCACTTACTTATACAATAATCAATGCTACAGTTCAGTGTCATAGAAGTGAACTAAAATAACAAAATATCCCTTGGGAAGAATCATCTTGCAGTTTTTTCTCTCCTCTTGTATTTCTTCTTAAAACATGAGCTCAAAATAACATCTGCACTCTCTCCATGTGGCCCCGCCACAGGCTCCCAGTTGTAGAATGATACTGAGGTACGGTATCATTCTACAACTGGGAGAGACACAGCACTAGAGAACTCAATCCACTACACTTGTACCATTCACCACTGTGAACATAGGACCTATGCCTAATTTAAGTCGCGTCACTGTTTATTGAAGGGATAGAAAGTGCCAGTTCTTCAGATTTATGTAAATGTTTGCACTTTTTTTCCATGTGTAATGAATATCTACCATATGTGTTCAGTTAATTTAACATTGGCAATTCAGAGATTTTTTGTATGGTTGTTTCGTCTCCAGCTTCACAAATGGACCTTGGCAGCAAAGAAGCACAGATCCAACTCGAAGCCAAAGCAAACTAATGTCTGGCTGAAAAATGCTCTGTAATCCAAAGATGTCACTGAGTGCTTGATCAGAAATACTCCGGGGTATTCCATATCAGAGAGTGGTGTACTCACACTCTAATGCAGATCTGACATGATTAAGGCATCATCAAGATGTAGGCCATGAAGGAATACTGGGGGGGTTAATGAGACGAAATGAACAAAAATGAATAGGAAATGTGTCACTGACTGGCAAACACTCACCCTTGGGCCCCTCTTCCCTGGCTTTCCTGGTAACCCGGAAAGTCCTTGAAGGCCCTTAAAAGAACAGTTAAGAGATGTCAGGGACAGATTGAATCAAGTCTATAAATACATAGCAGGAAAAACAAACACTAAAAGTCAAACATGTTAAAAGTTAAAACCTTCCATTAGTGAAATTCTAGTTAACAGGGGGATGTGTTGTTTAGAGGAATGAAAAGTTTGGTTCCTCTGAAACCAGTATAATCTCAGCAAGAAATCTGCAGCACATCATGCAAGTCTGACTCATTGTTCTGGCAAGGAGGACTGCAGTGGTTCCAGCTACAACTAATCACATTCATTATGGACATCAGATGGCTTTAAAGCAAGATCATACATGAATTAGCTCTGGTAGGTCAAATCTAAGCAGCGGTCAGTCTGAGGAACCTGCATCTTTTTTTTTTCTTTTGATGTTTTAACTTGACTGTCATTGCGCTTGAAATTGTTTTGGCAAAAATAACTATCCACTAAATTACAGGCGGTCCCCTTTAGCTTAAATCCATGACTCAGTGTCTCAGTACACAGTATGGGATTTCTGTCCACTTTTATTACAAGTAACTGCAAGACAGAAAGTTTTATAATGATGCTGGCACAAAAACCACACATTTGTAAAATGTATGTCAGATATGAGTTCTGTTAAATCAGGTCAGTATCAAAGATGATAACAACCCACACATTTGACCAGTGCATTCCAGCACAATGATCCAACACCCTACAGAGATCGAAAGGCAACATTATGAAGAGATCCTCCATTATAAAATTGTAAAACTGAAGGCTTAAATGACCCTTGCCCTACGATGATCAAACAGGGCTGACATGCTGTATTTACTTATGAAGATATTAATCTTCTTGTACCAGTTGAAGCATATTCCTTATTAAAAAGTGAATCAATCTCTACTCTAGGTGGAAGGCTGAAAGACTGGTGACTTCAAGACTTTCTTCAAGACTTTACTATGAGTATTTATCCTGAAAATGTTTGAGAGGTGACTTGGGAATCAGATTAGTCTTACGGTAATACTAAAAACAAAATGATGGTTGCTCCTCTCTCATTTGAATGGTTCAAGTGGCCTCAAGAGAGGCTTTTCTTAAAATATTCTTTGGTGAAAATACATGTGAGATGGAGGAAATGGAAGAAGTCTTTTTAACTATTGAACATGTGGTTAGCCATTTATTTATCAACAGAAGACTATCATATAAATCATAATCACATAAAGTCCACACTCAGTTCTAGTCAATGTATGATAGGACATAATCCTTCAACAATGTTCATTACCAACAGTTTTCTCTGAATGTAAAAAAGGTTGGTTGTTCTATGTTGTCTTAAGATGATGTAATAAAAGAAACGGGTTACATTTATTTTCGTTGTCTTCCATGCTAGCGTTTAACTCTGCAACTTGAGCACGGCAAGGAAGAGTTTACTTTTACATTTTTACAGACATGCAAAATCTCAAACTTAGAGTCAAGCCTGTTATAAACATTTTCAGAGAAGTCATATTTGGTTAAAATATTTTTTCAAAAGACAATGAATCAATATTAATACTAAATTAATACTTCTTAATAATGGAAATTAACCAATCCCTTCATGCAGTACAACATATTGCTGTAAATTCCTATAACAGCGACTACTCTTTTGACCCACTGAACCCTGGGGCTTAAACAACAATGCGGCTACTCTATAGATTTTTATGAGCTAACGGCCTCCAGGGCCACTCCAGCAGGAAGTGCAAGAATGAGACAGACAGGTAGACGAGACAATGCGAGGAGGAAGATGGTACTGTAGTTTCATTGTGTTTTGAACAGACACTTTGGGCATCATGTACACCCCTTATGATAGAAAACAGGTGAAGAAAGCCATATGATATAGATTTTACATTATAGACAATTGATCTGACTGTTGATGCAGGAAACAGAGCTGCTGCACATCCGCTTGGCATCAATTAATTGATGATGACACGTTGGAGACGCAGCGTTGTTTTACTGTGTTACAGACATTGTTCAGAAAAAAGTGCTAATTGTAAATTATAAGAATTTTTCTGTGTAAATATCTCATGTTACAACACCTCGACACCCCGGGCTTACATACAGGTGTGGCCTATATATGTACAAAGTTGTTTTGATTTTTATTATTTAGTTAGTGTGGTTTATATTCGGGTGCACTCGATATATTTACACACACATGTGCCTTTTTTTAACCTATGCTCCAGTTTTAATCCATTCTCTAAGCCATAACATTCTCTCTTCATAGGAACTACACACTTTAATGTCACTCTGACAAAAACTTTGCTAAAAGACAATCCAATGTTTTGTACCAGGGCTCCTTAAAAGCAAAAATCATATATGTATTTACAATATAGATGCACAATAGAGCAGGACACCATGTGCAAATATTCATACAAAAAATTATGATAAGAAGAACAATTCAGATCTATTCGATTATTTGTACATCAAATAATCGAAAATTAAACTTTTTTCATTGAGATCTAGTCACTAGGGAAACTTGCCACCCCCATAGAAGTGTGGAAGCCACAATGTTTAATGAGATTCGTTTAAATTCAGATATTCTCCCACAAGTATTCATCATAAATTAAACAGTAAAAAACTACTTTTGACAGCCATGTACAGTAGTCATCAAATACTCTTGAAGTCCATATAGGAATAAGTATTTTCTATGGCCCGAAGGCATAAGTAACATGTATGGATGCAAATGGGTTTAAGTGTAGGTGGGTATTGTCTTTTTTTAAAGCTCACACACTCACCGGCAGTCCTGGTTCTCCCTTTAGTCCAGGTGGTCCAGCTAGCAGTGAGAACTGGGTCGGTTCCAGGTCAAATGTTTGGAAGCCATCTGTTGCAGCTGGAGTGACTGGAACAAACGATGTGTGTTTGGCATCCTGCACAATGGTCACTTTTGGCTCAGTTTGCTTTGAAGCTACTGTGGTCAGGTGATGTTTATGGGGAAGGTAAGTGTTTGATGAGGACCCCTGAGTGAAAGCAGCGATGGTCTGGAAGTTTGGTTTCTTGTCAGGTGGCCTGGAAGCTGGTAAATCCATACTTTTGACAGGGGTCTGAGAATGTCTATTTCCTTGCTTTGTATTCTTTCCGTTACTGTCATGTGAAGCTGGTTTGGGGGTTGGAGTTGTTACGTTGATCCTAAGAGACGTAGTGGCTGTTTGAGTTGGAAATTTAAACAAACTTTCCAACTCTGGACGAACCGGTGGAGAAATAGGCACAGTACCAGGTTTTGGATTACTCCCAGTCTCATACACAGATGTTATGTTCAGCATCAGCGAACTGTAAGTTGGAACGAGAATGGTAGTTCTGATTCTTTTCTCCGTCAAGACGAAAGTGGGTTTCTGGGAGTTTTTGGATGGTTTTGTCAATGACGGCGTGGTTGTGTGAGTGACAGTAATGTTTGGGTCTGCGGAAAATAGAGGTAGGAGGGCTGGAAACACGGGCCGATATGTGTCGGCTTCTCTGCAATGTTTCTTAATAAAATCACAATAGTTATGAGCTGCCTTAGCAGAGGGATAAATGTCAAGCTGGCAGATCGCACCTTCAAATGGCACAGAGTTGGGGTTCATTTTGCCCAGCAGGAAAGATCCCTCTGCATCCAGAGACTCTGCTTTTTTAGGTTGTAAATCTGCATGTAAACTTTTTTTTCCACAAGAGGTATTTAAAAATACCTGGTGGCTTTCGATGTCAAAGGCCAGATTGTGCCACTGGCCATCATGAATGTCATAGTCAAAACTGACAGACTTTCTGTGCCCCATGTGCACCAGAACTTTACCCGGTGCAAACTGGACTCCAAGCTGCACTTTCCTTTTCTTGGAAAGAATCGAGAAAAGAAAGGCGCTGTTGATGCGGTGAACAGATACGCTGAGTATCAGGGACAGATTAGTGGAGCTGTAGGTAGGAGGAATAACGGCCTGAAGAGGCACCTGAATGCGAGCCCGTGGCGTGAGGATAACTCCAGACTTAAAAGGAATGACACCATTCGGAATGGATTGACCACCTGGAGATGACAACCTCCCTGCCCTTTGTCCAGAAAGCCCAAGCTGCTTCAGCACATCCACAACTTCTGGAAAAAGAACAGCAAATTAGTTATCCAAAGGCGCAGGAAGGCCATCTCAAAATATAAATGTCATAATTAAAGGGATAAATACAGAGATTATTGTGCATGTTGAACATGATGTGTGCACCTCATGTGCTCAGATGAATTTGGGGATGACGACTATTAAAACTATCCTACTGTAGCTATATATGTGCTCATTACTTTGTGATGTCAAGCTGAGGAGTCACAAGTTTACAGTTAGAATAAAGGACAACCTGCAGCTAAAGAAAATAAAAAGTACTGCAGAATATGACAGACAGGGGCAGATACTGTATCAATATCTAGTTTTGGATATTGCTCCAAATTATGCTACATCAGTCTTAATTAGAACAAGCTCAGGAAAAGGAAACCAAAGGAAACCCAGGGGAGGACAGTGCAACATTTTAACAGTTGTCTAACCATCTCGCTTTATCTGGTAATGTTTTTGATTATCAAGAATTGTTCTGAAAGGGGCCATGACTATATACACTGCAGTGTTCTCTGTGAGTTTTGTTTGCTTGTTGCATCACATTGGAGGAAAATCAGTGTAATATCACACATTATTGTGCTGGACACTGCTCCTTTCAACAACATGTTTAATGTAGTCTACATTTCATCAAACAATAATTACAATCCAAAAAACGATGATATGTGCATCCCCTAAACTCAGCATGATAAACTTCAGCAGACCACTGAAACAACAGCATCAGGGTTCCACTAATTATTGGATATCAGTTTTGCGAGCATAAATTTCAACACTTTGAAAGTGTTGAAAGTTTCAAAGTGTGTATTTTTTTTGTTTTCTACATCAAAACAGACTGGAAATGTTCCCATCATCATCTTTTTATCGATTCATAGCCACTGATGCAATTCATTAGCAAAGTTAAACAAAGGCTTGTTTGTTTGGTTCAGCAAAGTTGAAAAATAGAGAATTGATCATCTTCTACCCATCAGCATACGGTATTCTGAACACGGTGCGGTAATACTTTCAGCATGTGCAATGTTGAAATAAAAGGCTTACATATACATCTCAAATATCCATCATATTCCAGACTAATAGAAGACAAATGTGGGCAAGACAGGAACAAAAAACTATATGATGAATTATGGACTTACAGAGCGAAGATAATAATAGAAACACTACACGTTGGGAATCCAACTCCATTCAATGCCAGCAGGCACAAGGAAATCAGCAGGACTGAAGAACCCACATATGTAATATGCACATCAAACTGAACTGAAAACAAAGACCCAGCCATTTAGTGCTCATTTGAATTATTGAATTATTATCAACATGCACTGGGGCGGTTTGCAGCTGTGTGCGGCGCGAGTGGGATGAGGATTAGCACTTCCAAATCCAAGGCCATGGTTCTCGACTGGAAAAAGGCGGTCTGTCCTCTCCAGGTTGGTGGGGAGTCTTTGCCCCAAATGGAGGAGTTCAAGTATCTTGGGATCTAGTTCACGAAAGGAGGGAAGACGGAACGTGAGATTGACAGACGGATCAGTGCAGTGCCTGCAAGGATTCAGTCGTTATATAGGTCGTTCGTGATGAAGAAGGAGCTGAGCCGAAAGACGAAGGTCTCAATTTACTGGTCAAACTATGCTACTACTCTCACCTATGGTCATGAGCTTTGTGTAATAACCAAAAGATCCCAGATACAAGCGGTTGAAATGAGTTTCTTCCGCAGAGTGGCCGGATGCACCTTTAGAGATAAAGCGAGTAGCTCAGTCACGGGAGAAACTCTGAGTAGAGCCGTTGCTCTTTCGTATCAAGCAGAGCCAGCTGAGGTGGCTGGGGATCTATCTCAAATGACCTTAAAAAGAAATAATGAAACACATCAAGGAGGCAATAGACTGCACAGGAATAAATCTTTTCCCAGAACGGAGGTAAGGGCACAGAAGAATCTCTCTCCACAATTGCTCTGAAAACGTAGCAACTTCAGCTGTTGAAGAACACAACTGCTTCGAGTGAAAATTAATGCAAATGGATGTTCATTTTACAACTAAGTCATAAAACCGGTTCTTAATATTTGATACGATCCGTTAACAGAAAGATTAAAGAGGAATTTCAAAAAGTCTGCGTCCAAAAATTTGGGGTTGCATAATTCCTCAAAAACTGGAAACAAATTGTTGCTGTCTGACTCAGCGCATGAACGCGCACTGGCAGCAGAAACATGGCCAAAAATTTACTCGGCTAACATTTTCCATGACACAGTCAAATAGATGACTTCTTTTTATGAAGGAGAAATGGGACTCCTTTAAGCAAAGAATAGCTTCCCAGGGGTTTTATCTATATCATTTATTAATACAATATTATTTGAATTGTTATCCCTACATGAAAGATGTTGAATGATACCTTCAAGGCCTATAACCATGAGGTTTTCAGTTCAAGTCTATGCACCCACAGGTGAGCCTCCATCTGGATGACGCTGGTATTGCATCTACAATTAAATACTGAAAGCCAACATCTGCTCCATGGATGCACCACTTTGATCAGTATCTGGCCCTTTTGAGGAAAAGTACAGGCCAGTTAAGCATTTGTAGCTATGTTAACATCTAAAGGGATAAGCATGTTAACAGTTAGGTTCCTTCTGGTGTCCAAATGAAGATTTAGGACTCACTGAACGAACTCTGACAACTGAACTTGGGTATATGGCCCATCACACTCACAATAAGAAAACAATAGCTTCCCCACACATGATTTTCATTAAAAGCCATCTGCAACCTCAGGGTATTTAACAAAAGACACTGTATAAGAATAGTCACCATTAAAAACAACGATCTAGTGATTTACAGTCTCAATAGAATTTGAAACTGGAAATTAACATCTTAAGTATTCATTGCTTGTAATAACAGAAAACTGTCAGGCAGTACTGTAAATGCCAGATCTATTTCATTATCAAAAACTGGGACGAGATCGAGGAATTTAGATCTAGTAGATTTATAGAGAAAGCCAAATCTGACAACATAAAGCTGATTATATCAGACACCAAACACAAGTAAATGTGAGTCAGCATGAGACACTAATTTTTCAGAAAAGGAATGAGTTGTGAGGGGTCAGGTAACGCCTTCAAATGTAGAGCATTATAAGGCTTTTTTGGAGAAAAACCCATATGAAATTCAATGCTGTAGAATTGCAAAAAAGAAGCATAAAAAGTGAATTTCCATAACAGGCACTTGAGATTATTTTATATATACTATTTAAAATATTTTATAAAATATATATTTTATTTTATATATACTATTTATATGTACTATATACTTTTATATATACTATTTTATATATTTTATATATATTTTATATATTCATATACTATTCTTATACTGTATCATAATGAAATACAGGCAAATATACAGTGGTTTTTTTGAAGGTGACTCTGGTGTCTCTTATTCTCAATTTACTCAGAAAATAACTCAATGACTAGGAAGCCATATTCCGCATCTACATTTTGTCACTAATCCAATGTAAGGGGTTTTTACACAACATCCACTGGAAAACAGAAGAGAGGAGCAGCCAATCTCCAGCGTAGACAGAAAAGGATTCCCCAAGAAGTGTAAACACAATCAAACACTGTTTTTGGCAATACTCAGAGAGATATAGTTTTACTAAGCTGCAAATGGAAAGTTGAAAATCTGATCATCTTGATCATGGATGATCCCTGGACTGTGAATAAACATGTCAACAACTAGGGGCCAGTGTTGGGGCGATGTGGAGTTACTTTCTCTTCCTTAATTCATTTTGTGTTCTGTTGCTTTTAAACATCATAAAATCATTTTACTAATTGTCAAATAAATAGATTCACTGAGCTGCAGTGTAAATTATATACCTGTGAGTGTCCCTGTGACCTCCCATGACTCCTCTCGTTCCCAAAATTCTAACATAACATAACAATAACAAGAAAGCAAAATTCACTATCTTTGTACTAACGTTTGCTTACCATGTGCTTGTGCTAGGCTTAGAGGGCATGTCCAACAGATTATTGTCCATAGAATCAGAACTTTCCTAAATAGAGACAAAAAAGTTGGACAAATTATGTCAGAGTTAATGCACAGACAGTCCAAAAGATGGTTCTTTGATTGTATTAAACAGTGCAGAACTTGCTGAAACTTTCATTCCATTCTTGCCAAATGAGTTCACACCAACCACAGCCATATAAATCTCTATGTACTGTATTTCGGGACTCAGTGCAGATGTTAAATTTACAGTTTGAAATGACTTTCCTAATACAATGATCATGATACACTTTATATTTCATTAAGACTGGTTTGTTACCACTAAAGACCGTGTAACTATACCAATGGAGCAGGCGGTATAGGACGAGGGATCTGCCACACAACCAATGTACATCAAAGTTCTGCCCTTCAGGTTTAATCGTTCAGTATGTTTTGACTCAAAAGCAAAAACAGATTCTTAATAAAAGGTATCCATAAACTGATATCCCTTTTTTGCTTCTTCTGATTAAATGCTAAATCCTTTTAACTCCGCCAAGCAAATTATGTGTTCAACCGTGTCCGCTGTTTGATTAGTTGGCTGGTTTCTTTGTGTCTGATCAGGATTACACAAACGCAAGATCATCTTTGGATGTCTGCAGCTGTAACTACAAGTTGGCTCTGATTATCTTATTAATAAATCACTTGTTTCAGAAGTCAATAACAGCGTCCTCTTCCTGTCACAATGAACAGATCCACTACAGGAGGGTAGACACAACTCTGCCCTTTTCAGTCTAACGTCTTTGACTTACACAAAACGCTTTGTCTTATCTTGCTGTCCGACCAGACAAACTACTTGTCAGCAGCGCTTGGGCGAGTGCCCCCACTGGATCAATTCTGATAACAATAATAACACAGCAGCATCTTCAAATTTATGATTCCACAAGAAAACGATCCAGGGTAGAGGTTTTGTAAGGAATTTGTAGGAAAAGAGAAAATGTAGTCAACACATAACACACAATCTTACACCACTGGTTCCACTGAGAGATAACTTGAGATAAAGATCAGAGAAACATTGATTGCTCACAAATAGAGAAGGGGTGACTTTAAAGATGTTAAATTATCAGTTATGTGGGAGAAATGATGAAGTAGCGACAAGTCCCATAATTAACGCCGTTAAATTGATTTACTGTATTTTACATTCGCGGTTTCCCTTAGGCCGCAGAAAGCCACCGGTCTGCCGCTGAAACCCAGACTCCTGGATGATTCCTGAGGAACTCCCCCTCTCCACTTCAAATCCCACTCACTGCTCTCACGCTGAAATAGACCAAATCCAAGAAAGGGAGGTGTGCATTCTCTCATATTTCCAGCAGGGTTATATGATGCAACATTTTGAATTTTATTTCCCCTCCCATAGGGACAGCAGCCAGCCGGCTGAGTGAAATGCACAGCAGGAGGAGAGGAAGGAGGGGGGGGGAGGTGTGAGAGGAGGAGAGATGTTGTCTCCTCCTTTCATACATCTCGTTCAAATCAGTCCCAGATCGTTTGGCAACTCATTCTGGTACAATTGGGTACAGCACAACAGCGAACTTCACTGGTTTCTACCAACTATGTGACGGGCAAAGAACAGTTTTCACAAACTACCCGAGAGCTATTAAACTACACAACTTTCTGAAGTTTATAACGGCTTAATGCGTTCAGGCATCAATTTTACATCAGTGTAACTTATTCAGGTGAATATAAATGAATTCTGCAACAAAAACAGTTACAACTTTTAAAAATCTCTTTACATTAACATCACAATGAAATGGACATGAAAGCGCGCTCAGACGTGCGTGACGCGCACCAGCGCGTTAAATTACCTGATCCAATAAACAAAGAGAGAAGGATCTATATTTGGTTTTAAATGACTCGACTCACCCCCCGACTCCAGTGGGTTTGGGTTTGGAGTACGGGGCATTTTCCGGCTCCATAGCGGTTACTTCATTCTTTCTTGGGAGTTTTTACTACAGTCCACACGAGGCAGATAAAGTTTTTCCATTCCAGGTGTTGCTCGGGGATCGCACGGAGAAAAAAAAATAAAAAATCACACACTGTGGGGTTAAGTAGCCACGAAGAGGTTACTTTCTGCCATTGTCTGGTCTCTCCTTATTCCCTTCTAGAAGATGACGCCAATTGATCTGAAGGCTCCACCTGTGCGTTTCCCATGTCTCCGTCTTCCTCGACCACGTTTGGTTAATGACAGGGAACGCCGACTCCAACTTTCTTTCCCGGTAAACGCTGTAGGACAAGATGACGACCCCTTCTGTGTGTGTGTGTGTGTGTGTGTGTGTGTGTGTGTGTGTGTGTGTGTGCCTGTGCGCGCGCGTGTGCGTGCGTGCGTGTTTGTCGGCTTCCCAAAATGAAAGTTTATTGTGGACTGAGGAAAATCCTAAGAACCGGGAAGGGGGGAACACCTCCCTCTGTCGCCCTCATCTGACATCAGAAGAAACGCATTTGATGCAGAAGGTCCAGCGATCATTCTTACTCGGGACCCTCATACATGACCATTCACCGTGCAGCTGTGTTATCATATTTTGGAATGAATGAATGAATGAATGAATGAATGAATGAATGAATGAAGCAGCTTGTACCATTTGGATTCTTATCAGGGCTGTGGTTAGACTTCTACCAATCCAAAGAGACGCTTCGGTCCTCCTTCGCTCTCCGTAGCTGACTCCAAAAAGCTTATATATATATATGTATGTGGGGAGGTGATGGGGAGGTGGAAAGCATATCCAAAGAACAGAAGGAAAGACAGAAGTAAAGACTGTTTATGAAGAAAAAGGTGTAAAGTAATATCTGTATTTTGGTATACTCGCAGCAAAGTTAAAAAATAAAAGAAAATAAAAAACCTGATAATGAAGCCACAGGAAATCGCTCCATTTTAAGCATTTATACAAAGGACAAAAGAAGTGTCTCTTAAGTGTTGTACATTATACCATTATCTCGTAAAAGATTATAATTACTATATATATATATATATATATATATATATATATATATATATATATATATATATATATATATATATATATATATATATATAATTATTTAAAAAATTTGAAAACTTGCCCCCACTATCTGTGTGCAAGATGCAAAGGCTTCAACGTCAAATTAAATCTCAAGGTCTGCTTCTCAGCATTTTCTAGACATTTCAATTATTCATCTTTGTAAACTGATATCTGTGACATAAGTTAATATCAGCTGGTTAATTCATCAGCCGGACTGACTTAACTCCTGCACTTTAGGACACAAGAAACTAAAATAAATACAACCCTAAACATAAATGAAAAATGCATTTACTCAATGAAAACTTTTCCCGTTCTGACCAAAACAGCAGAAATCTGGGTTGTAGTGTGTCTGTGTGTGTTTGTGTTATTGTGTGCTATGAAATTCCTCTGTCAAAGAAAGTCCTCATTGACCCGCCTTCAGCAAACATGCTGTGACAGTGTCCAGGGGAGACCCAACAGAGCACTGATTCAGCTGCCTGCAACTGGATCCCTCCTCCTCACACAGAGCCTCTTCACAGTTAGTCCTTCCCAGGCCAGGGAGGAAGGGAGCTTGCCACCTTGAAAGGACACTTCCCATATACCTCTGTGTGCTGTGTCGGATGTGAGCTTTTGTTACCGCAAGTTTTAGTTCATGGACAAAAGAGGCAGTGTCCTCTCTTAGAGGAAGATCTCTGTTCTGTGGTGGAAAGTTTCCCTGGGTTTGTAATGGCCATCACAGCAAACTATGGAAGTGACTGTATCAAGTGCTCTAGTGAAGACTAGTAAGAATTGGTATAGCTTTAAGAAGTAGACAATTTGAGAAAATTTGACATGTAATACCTCATTTCCAGTTGTGTGATCCTATATTGCATTTTACTTTTCTTTATCAATAACATCTAGCCTTTAATATGGAAACCAGATCTTTCAGATCAACCCTGTGTTGGTGAGCAGTCCAAACACATTCTGTAGAAGTTACATTTCTGCCATTTTTCACTCAATTCTATATTATTCACCTTCAATCATTCTGATCAGTTTCTGACATCCAACATGGAAAACTCTGCAGCCAATTCTAATTTTGACCATGCTCCTGTTCTGTGTTCTGAATTTCCATCCAAATTCATTCAAACAGTATTCGTTGTCAAGTCCTTGACGGGCCACTTCATTAGACATGTGGATTCATAATCAAACCTTGGTATTACTTATATCTAATTAGGAGACTTGTTTGTACAGAAATCCACACACTTTTCAATTACATTCTCAAATTTGTTCTGCCATGTACCCTGAAAATTGAATGTCTGGACTATTATTCACGGACCTTTGAAATTCTATGGCACAACTGCAGTCAAAAATGTCATCACATTTTTCTTTAAGCTGTGAGTAATTTTAAAGAAATATTTAATTCTATATCAAGTGTCATTATAAGAGAAGGCTCATATCACAATATTTTTCCCTACTCTATTAATTATCTTGTTAATCGTTCTGCAGGCTCACTATGAATAAGACTCTGCTCAATAATCTCACTAAAACACAATTGTAAAGAAGTTGATGTTAGCTTGGCAAACACTGGAAAAACTAAGACAAAATGGTAACCTACCAAACTGTAGGAATCTCATTTGGTCTATCAGAAGGCCCTCTATAATGCAGCCATTAGCAGCCCAGTGTTCAGCACAAGTAAAGGAAAAATAACGTCAGCTTCTTTTTCAGCACAGCAGCCAGACACACATATCACGACCGAGCCTTGTACTGTATTCATATAATCCTCAGAATTAATGACCTTAATGAGCTTTTACTGTCTGAAATCTACTTATTACAGTCAAAATTCACCTTGTTGCCCTGACCGTTACCAAAAAACCTTCACATACAGGAACGTCCAGAATCCAGACATACATTTAGAGTGCTTCTCTCTCGCTCGTTGACCTTAACAAGTGAACCATAATGATTTCTTCATCTACACCCTCACAGTGTCTCATAGACTGCATCCTGACTAGACACTTTATCAGTGATACATCTATCTCTATGAATAGGCTATGCACCACAGTGCAATTGAAGCCCTTTTTTTTAAGAACAAGCAGCAGAGGTCAAAGTTAAAAATGACCTTCATATTGAAGCAGAAAAAATATTTGTCTCAATACTTGTCTTATTACTATTGATGGATATACTGCATTTCATTATTTTGACCATCATATCCATCAACAGACTGAGATACTTGATTGGCTTCAGTCTAATTTCAGTCTTATGCACCAGATGAACAAAACAGGATTTTATGATATTACAAAAAAACACAGATTTCCCAGTAATACTGTCAGTCACTGTGACTAAAGAAAAAAGGGCCAGTATTCACTGTCATCATCCCTCTACTCACCATCAGGCATAGAAACTAAACTAATAGAAAGTGTGATTGCACAGTAAAGTATTTCCAGCTATGTTTTCTGGGGACACTCAGTTTTGTAGTCTGCCTGATCTATGACACGAAGAAGTTCTAGAACCCTGTTCATGTTGGCACATGGGATGGTGTGCCTGAGGCAAGAAGAGATGCGATTTTATCACTGATTTCCACCCTGACAGTAGTTCAAGAGGAGTCAACATCCAATCCAAGCAGATTTTCCTACAATCCCTACTGGGGCCAAAAAGCCTGTTTCGTGGAAACCTCAAAAGACCTCTGATGGAAACAGAAATTAAACAGAACTTTTCTCAAAAGAAAGATTCAGGTCCAAGTTTTTTCTCTTGGTGTTTTATGAGTTGATTTTCCACTCATCACATATGACTGCCGTCCTGGACACTGTGTATAACTATTGACAGGTGTGGATAGACACTGTGACTGTTTTCAGTCCAGATCACTATTGGGTAATAAAAGCCGTCTGGCCTGTACACTACGGATGTATGATGAAGGATATAATTTCACTGTCTGCAGGAAATTAGAGGATTGTCCTGCAGACTGCCCATGTTAATGTGGCTAGCATCTCTATAACATATGCATATGAATAATCTTTATTTAGGGATACTATAATTTGGCCGTGTCAATGCCTGTCAACACAAGGAAAATCATCATTATAATGGAAAAGACTGAGTGGCTTTTATGTTGTACTTCTGTTTTCTATTCAATTATGGGTTTCAAATGATAAAATAAATGTCTGTTGTATCCTTTCATGTCAGATTCACCTCTTCTGTTTTTATTCCTCTGTGCTGAAGAATTGGAGCCAGCTGAATCCATCAACCTTTGCCCAATCTCAGCTGGATCCAATAAGTACATGACCTTGCCCTGTGTTTACCCATTCCTTACATTACATACCATTCATTTTTGTAGTCCAAAGAATAGAATTTATCTCTGTGTTTATTGTGATGCTGCATTGGTATTCATTTACAGCCACTATTTTTTCAGATAGGTTTTTATATTTATATTTATATAATAGTTTCTAATATCAAATGAGAAATCATTATCTCAAATGATCGAAGACATCTCAGCAATTGTCAGTTAAAGACTAATAGGAAGTGTTAAATGTTGGCTGGTTGGCTGGTTGGTTGGTTGGCTGGTTGGTAGTGTCTTTAGATGTTTTTGTACACTGTTGATGCTTTTTGCCTGTTCTGGTCTGCATATGTGTTTTACTCTGACTTTCCCTTAAGCAGTGGGTTATGAACATTTTGTGTTAAATAAATAAAACATTTCCATCAGCTGCCTTCACAGTTTGCATTTCTAAGTTTAGAAATTACAAATTAGAACATGAAGAAAACATTGCATCAAGGTATTAAGATTCTCATTTGTTTCCTGGTTCTTAATAAAATGGTAACACATTTAATCTGAAAAGCACTTGAGCATGGAGTCTGATTCTATCTGAAGGCCACATTGGATGGGGTAATTATTTCCAATTCCTCACCCTGCAGAGCTGCATAGAGATTGATGCTGCTGCCAAGTTGGAAGCATTGTTGTGCTGACATGTGAATGAAGTATCAAACAGCTGATGAATAATCCATACTGAAAAGCTGTTCATTGTGTAAAATATCTAAAAGCAGCAGTGGCCATCACTCATTTTCTTTTGCTTAGTTTTTCATCCAGTGAAAATTACTCTTTTTCTCAACAGTTCTTTCAATAATAATTTTGCTGGCAGCAAATTTCCCTGTACTTGCAGCTACCAGGATAGCAGCTGAATTTAGAAGTAATGAGTTAAAAATGTAATAATATTTACTCTGCTTGTTATAAATGTTTGTCACAGCCAAGGATGTTTTCACCTTCATCCATTTGATTACACAAAAATTACTGATTTCCAGGAAATCTCAGAGGAAGGGCCTAAGGGACAGCAAAGATCCAATTAAGAAGTGATGGATCTTCTAATGCTTTTCCTATTTTCTTCAACATCTCAAGACATGGCCTTTTTTTAAAAAATCTCTGCATTCACAAACACTTCTGTACTAATTTATACGAACATCTGTCCAGGGAGGCTAACCAGTCAGACGCAAGATAGTTTGGCCCTGTAAGAGAACTGCACTTTGCAGAGATGCATTGCCTTTTATTTTAATTCATGATTTCATTTTCATTATTTTTCATTATCTGGATTTTTGTGTCCTGCTGTGATGTAAATCAGTGGTCCCAATCATTTTGACATATGTTCATAATCACAGGTTTGATATTTTATGTTCTAGTCTACAAATTATTAAGCCGAGGAGAATAAAATTGTCTTTGCTGCATTTAAACATCTCATTCTCTAATTCCTGTCACAGTCTCTTGGCTGTGCAATCTAATACAGGTAAAATTGCCCAGAAATAGTGAAAACAAACAAACACCAAACTTGAAACTATCTTGGCCAGAGTTGCAAACAAGTTGTTTAAATTTAATTTTTTTTGTGTACATCATTACAGTAGCACATAGTCTATAAATTTTGGGATTATAAAAGGGATCTATTATGCACACAACCCCACTCAGAGATCTCACTGCAGTAGTACTTCAGTAGCATTGTCTCCCATACAAAACTCTTCTTGATTAATGTCACACAGCTGCCAGATGTCCAACTATACTGTATTTAAAATGTATTTCCCCAAACTGATAGATGATCCTTAATGTCTTGATGAAATAAGCTCCATGGAGAATGGACTGTTTGTTTCGTCTGGCCATTAAATGTTAATGAGCTCCCTCTGTCAATGCCTGCTTCACGCCCCTGGTGATGGTGTTTGCATGTGCCACTTTGAATGTGTGTACATGTGAACTAATGTTTCTTTTATTCGTCATTAAATAACTGAACTGTCAATTCTTTTACAAGGTTGCCCACTTTCAATGAGCTGACTGTAACAATCTGTGGTTAGTTCACAATCCAAATGTTTTTGGCCCATCTGGGACTTGAACCGGCACCTTTGGGTCCCCAGTCCAAGACGTAGTGGACTGAGCTACTACCCCCTGTGTCTGCTAATCCTACATTATTATGAAATTCACTATGGTGTTTTTTTTCTGGAGCAGCACAATTATAAAAAATAATTTAACCCTCGGGGATAAATTAAGTATTCAGATTCCAATTGTGATTGATGTACCAGGTGTTCCCAGATACAACCAACCACTGACTGGTGTCTACATGTTCATGAAACGCCGTATTGTTTTTGCAAGTTTGTATTTTGAAAAGGACACAACATTCTACATTAGCAACCCATGTCGATCAGCACCACTCTATACGAGCATCTACAGCACTCATCTCCATCATCTCGACTCCCCATACTCATAAGCAACTGTAAATAAGATAAAAACGTGGTGTGTGTGTGTGTGTGTGTGTGTGTGTGTGTGTGTGTGTGTGTGTGTGTGTGTGTGTGTGTGTGTGTGTGTGTGTGTGTGTGTGTGTGTCTTTGTTTGCCATGAGGCCGAGGACACATTGCACACAAGATTGAGGCAACTGATTGGTTGTGGCGACACTTGAAGGGAAAATCCAAAAGGAAAAGAAGAAGAAGACGAAGATTTTTTTTTATTCTTGCAAAAACACTTTAATCACGTTCAAACATTTTACAATTTTACATTAGAGGACAGCACTAAAGTGCTTCAGAAGAAAAAAAAGATTTTTTTGCAAAAAACTTCAATCACATTCAGAACATTTTACCATTTTTCATAAGATGAAAATACTAAAGTGCTTCAAAAACACTAAAAACCAATAAATGAAAGGAAATACAATTTAAAAATTTGTGTATTATATCAGGAAGTTTGCAAAAGTGAGTGATCATCAACTAAAGTGCATAGGACATTTTTGTAACACCAGATGTTCCTAAAGTTATTTAGGTCTTTTGTCATTTTATAGAAACCAAATTCTAGTTTTAAGCAACATCTGATGTTACAGCAAAAAACAGTAGCTGCTTCTTGAACAGTATTGCTTTCAATTCTTCTCTTCCTGGTCACATAAATTGCGAGTTTTGTGTCTCCAGAGATAAAATTTAAAAGCTGCCACTTTCTTTGATTTGATTTATTGTACCCAGCACCGTAGATGAATTTCCTGATACTAAAATTTTCACTGAACAGATTAAAAATATTCGTTAGAAGAGTGAAGAGCACTGCAAGATTTGGATTTGATTTTTTTAAAAATACATTTATTCATAAAAGCCAAATTACAAGAAAATCATGTTGACACAAAATCCAAAAGAGATTCACACAAAAAAGGAATTCACATCAAAAACATTCCTGAATGAAGAAAACTAACATTTATCAAACTAATAACACAGGCTCTTGTCTCCATGTTGAATATGCTCCATTCATATTCAAAGTACAGGACTTAAAACACAGAAAAAGAAGAAGAAGAACAGATTTAAAACATTTTTTAAAAGAGTGAAGAGCACTGCAAATCTCGTACACTCACTAAAAGCATGAAAAGACTGTATCCTGAAGGGGACAGAAGGGACACTGGCTGGACACAGCAGGGTTAAAAACAGAGATAAAAGCATTGGAACCGATGGCACCATGTAAAATCCTCCACTGAAAGAGTGGCTGTTTTTTTCTTGAGGGGAGGTTTGTATAGAAGTCTCCACCGTGGGTCAGGTCCATTTCCCATCATCCTGTTGGCCCAGGTAGTGGGTGCTCTGTCACACAGGCTTTTCTTGTTCACTTTTACACAGTATTTGTACAGTATTTTTTTGTTGGCCATGTGCAGGCTGATTTCTCGTTCATCTCCGAGGAGAGGACCCTCCAGCTCTCCAAACAGGGGACTGATGTGGACATCAGGGAAAAGATCTTTATTGTCTGGCACAGTCCCTGTACTATAGTCCAGGAGGAGGCTTCTCTCCTTCCCAGAGAGTCTTTGCCTCCACAGTTGTAGCACCCGCTCGATCTCTAGAGATTTTGGGTTAAATATTCTAGAGAACAGGAAGCCTACTCCACCACTCAGCATGGTGTTATGGCTCAGGACCACCTGTCCTTTCCATTCTTTCATCCAGTCCACCTCATTGTTCTCGTCGCTGTGTGTTTCTTGTAAAAACAGAACATCAATAGTTTTCCTCCTTGCTATGTCAAAGACCAGTGCCCTTTTCCTTTCTTCTCTGGCTCTATTTACGTTTAACGTCCCCACTCTAAAAGAATTCATGATGAGGGGAAAGTTGAAGGGACCTTAAAATAACTAAATAGGAAAAAAATAATAAAAGCAAAATTAAAATCTCAGTTGTTTACGGACTTTACACTTTTTCTTTTTGACTCTGTATATCTCTTAGTCACCGAGTTCTGATGTGGCTCTGTTTTTAATAAGTTGTTTTGCCGAATTATAAAAAAATAATTTATCAGGAAAAAACTTTTCTAGATTCAGACCTTTCATGCCTTTAGTTTGTTGTAAAAACAATTTAAACATTTTTTCAGGGTACAAATCGTGCTGTTGACTGGCAGTGACTGGAGTATGAGATAGGTCACTGTAATCAGACATACAATCATCACTGTCACTACTCGGTGTGACCTCAATCCGGCCAGCTTTACATCCGGCAGAAACAGTTAAAAACATTCTTCCGCTTACCGCACTGCAAGAAGAAGAAGAAGATTTTTTTGTATTTCCTTTTATTTATTGGTTTTTAGTGTTTTTGAAGCACTTTACTGAACAGATTAAAAACATTCGTTAGAAGAGTGAAGAGCACTGCAAGTCTCCCACTCTCACTGAAAAACACTAAACACCAATAAACAAAAGGAAATAAAATATTTAAAAAAACAATAATAAAGTATCTATCTATCTATCTATCTTTAGTACTTTCATCTAATGAAAAATTGAAGTGAAGTGTTGAAGTGTTTTTGCAAAGAAGAAGAAAAAGAAGAAGATTTTTTGATTTTTGCAAAAACACTTTAATCACATTCAGAACGTTTAGAACATTTTACAATTGTTCATTAGATGAAACTTCAAAAACACGAAACACTCAAAAGACACTAAACACCAATAAACAAAAGGAAATAAAATAAAAAATTAGTGCATTATAACAGGAAGTTTGCAAAAGTGAGTTGATCATCAACTAAAGTGCATAGGACATTTTTGTAACACCAGATGTTCCTAAAGTTATTTAGGTCTTTTGTCATTTTATAGAAACCAAATTCTAGTTTTAAGAGACATCTGATGTTACAGCAAAAAACAGTAGCTGCGTCTTGAACAGTATTGTTTACTGTTTACTCCAGAAATAAAATTTAAAAGCTGCCACTTTCTCTGATTCGATCTATTGTACCTAGCACTGTAGATTAATTTCCTGACACTAAAATTTTCACTGAACAGATTAAAAACATTTGTTAGAAGAGTGAAGAGCACTGCAAGTCTCCCACTCTCACTGAAAGCATGAAAGACTGTTTCACGAAGGGGACAGAAGGGACACTGGCTGGACACCGCAGGGTTAAAAACAGATAAAAGCATTGGAACCGATGGCACCATGTAAAGTCCTCCACTGGAGGTCGGCTGTTTTTTTCTTGAGGGGAGGTTTGTATAGAAGTCTCCACTGTGGGTCAGGTCCATTTCCCGTCATCCTGTTGGCCCAGGTAGTGGGCGCTCTGTTACACAGGCTTTTCTTGTTGATTACTTTTACACATTGTTTGTACAGTATTTTTTTGTTGGCCGTGTGCAGGCAGATTTGTCGTTCATCTCTGAGGAGAGGACCCTCCAGTTCTCCAAATAGGGGACTGATGTGTACCTCAAGGAGAGGATCTTTGCTGTCCGGCACAGTCCCTGTACTATAGTCCAGGAGGAGGCTTCTCTCCTTCCCGGAGAGTCTTTGCCTCCACAGTTGTAGCACCCTCTGAGCCACCCTGGTGGACTGGATGTTCAGCAGGGAGCTCACAGCCTGGGCATCCGCTAACGCTGGCCCGACGTTGTCCACCAGCTGCTGGAGGGTCATGGTCCTGGTTCTGCAAAGCGCTGCAGAGAGCCCAGGTGTGGCTCCACTGCAGACATCCAGCCTGGCTCCATGCACTAGTGGTTCCTTCAGTAACCAGAACAGAGAGTCAGAGCTTTTTCCTGGGCTGCTTTTAAATAGAAGAAGAAGAAGAAGATACACTTTATTGATCCCCTAGGGGAAATTACATTTGTCACTCAGGTGTACATTTGTTACATTTTTTGTGTTAGTTTTTTTTTTCACACACACTATGTATGTACAGGCCCCTGAAACAACCACAGCACACAAAGGGGCCTGTAATCATGCAGTTAGTATACAAACACAACATCAAGCTGTACATCGGGAGGCAGAGTGACGGGCAGCAGCTTCCTGGAGTGCGCCCCAATAGAGCAGCTTGTAAGGGGGACGGCGCCTTGCTCAAGGGCGCCTCGGCAGTGGCTGGGAGGTGAGCTGACGCCTCCCACCGTCAGCTCACACTCCGGAGATGTTCTGGCGGGAGCGGGAATCGATCCACCGATGGCTGGGCGATCTGTCTTCAAGACCTCTGCTCTACCGCTGAGCCACTGCCGCCCCAAGGGTTGACTTAAAAACACCATGATAAAGCGGAGGCAAACCATTTAAATTTAGAGTCCATTAAAAACAGTGTAGCATCCAGGTCCACATTACTCACACGTTTGAATATGCAGCCAGCCACCTCTCTCCACGTCAGATCCGCTGGTCCGGTCAGAAACCGCTGGATGAACTGTAATCTGAACGTGGCTGTTCTACTAGCCAGGTGGATGAGGCCCTGTCCCCCCTCCTCTCTTGATAAAAACAACACTCCTTGAGGCACGCAATGCAGCCCATCCCAGAAAAAGTTAACAAGTTTGGTCTGGATTTGGGCTAGAAACCCTGATGGGGGTCCATACAGGCCAAGTGGTGCCACAGCTGTGAGGATACCAGGTTGTTTATCACTAAAACTTGACCCCTGTACGACATTCTGGGGAGCAACCATTTCCATTTCTTAAGTTTCCCTTCTATTTTTTCAATGACGCCCTCCCAGTTCTTGCTGGTTGTTGTCTCATTTCCCAGGTACACACTGAGATATTTGAGACCATCAGTCTTCCAACACAAGTTTTGAGGAAGAACCGGGAGGTTGCCATGCCACTCGCCAACAGCAAGGGCTTCACTTTTGTTCCAGTTTACTTTTGCAGCAGTTAAAACATTGAATGAGTTTTTCAAACCCACCAAAACATCAACATCCCTTTGGTTTTTGATAAGAACAACAACATCATCAGCATAGGGAGATAAAAGAATGCTCTCTCTAACACCAGGTAAAATCAAACCGTCGATGAGCTTTGCGGATTTTACAGAGGAGGGGTTCCAGACAGACTGCATAGAGCATCCCAGACAGAGCACAGCCCTGCCGGATGCCCCGATGCACCCTGAAGGGCGCACACAAAGTGCCGTTAAACTTCAGTATACTCTCAATGTCACTGTACAACACCTGGATCTTGGCAATAAACTCGGTGCTGAACCCAAACCTCTCCAGTTTTCCAGAGGAAGCTGTGCTCAACACAGTCAAATGCCTTTTCCTGATCTAATAAAATGAGACCAGCATTTATACCCAATGATCTGGAAACCAACCAGAAGAAGAAGAATATCTGACCATCGCCTCATCGCAGATGGGGCGATGGTCAGATGTCCAGCAGATGTCCAGCAGTCATCAGCGCTGATCATTGCTGTCATGCTGAGCTCATCTCAATGGTCTTGGGAGCGGACAATGACGTAGTCAATGAGATGCCAGCGTTTTGAGCAGGGGTGCATCCAAGATGTTTTAAATCTGTTCTTTCGGAAAAATGGGTGTTGGTGATGACCAGGTCATATTCAGAGCACTTGGTTAGCAGCAGCAAGCCATTGTGGCTGATGTTTCCAAAACCTTCTCTCTGCAGTGTGCCTCTTCATAGTTCATGATTTCGCCCAACTCTGGCATTGAAGTCTCCAAGGATTAATTTATATTCCTTGGGGATTTTGGATAGAATTGTATCCAGGTCAGCATAGAAGGCCTCCTTTTACATCCGGTTATGCATCAAGGGTTGGAGTGTAAGCGCTAATAACAGTGGCCATCAGTCTACTTGGAAGCATCAGACGTATGGTCATTAGGTGCTCACTGAGGCCAACAGGAAGTTCGTGGAGCTGGTTACCAACTTTGTTTTTGATGGCAAAACCCACACCATGGATTTGCGGTTTGTCAACGAACTTTCCTTTTCAGAGGAAGGTATATCCACCTTTTTCCTCCTGCAGCTGCCCTTCATCAGCCAGGCGGGTTTCAGAGAAAGCCGCAATGTTAATATGAAATCTTTTTAGCCCCCTGGAGATGATGGCTGTACATCTTTCAGTTCGTTCACTGGCTTGGCTGTCCACGAGGGTTTGCACATTCCAGGTTCCAAAATTAAATTTTTGTTCCTGACCACATGGTGGAGACCTCTCTGGATGCGGTGGTCCAGACAGGGCTAAAAAGAGGATATGTTTAGGATATGTTTAGGGTACCTTTTGTAACCCTCTCCCCTACTAGGGTGAACAGAGTGGATCCTAAGGGCTGCTCAGTCATGGGTGCAGCTACCAAAAAGCTCTCTCTGCTTCATCCAAGAGCTTAACGATCATCTTGCACCCATCGTCTGTGTGCTGGGTTGTGGCTAGGGGCTGCCAGACTTCACAATCCTGCCCCGTCTTCATTACTGATTGTCACAGGGCTCTGTATCTGGGGTGTAAAGTGGGATGGGTTCCCTTTCGGGAGGACGCCTGCGCATGACTTCTTTTAACGTGGGGAGACTGATGCGCCGGCATCCATCACACAATCCTTGACAGAGAATGACATGGATCCAGTGGCATGAGGTCCACTACAAACTGGAGATCGCCCTGTGTTGCAGCCTTCATCTGACTTCTCAGCCGATGTGGCATGTCTTTGCTGCCATCTTCCACCTGGTCTGCCGTTGAGGTCATAGCTATTTGCCCATAGCTGGGACAGGGGTTGACAGGCAGCAATACCTGCATGCCATGTCTCTGGGGCCCCCTGCTACTCCAAGATCCCATAGAACTTTGCTTGGAACTGCAAGGTAGGAGTTACTGTGTGTGGCCACAAGGACGCGTGTACAAGTTTTGGCCATGGAGAGGCTATGCACCGGCAGAAGAGACTTACGCATTCGGCTCCTCTTTTCATCCCCTGTGAAAGGTGACTAGCTGGTGGCGGTAACTGAAAACAGATAGCAATAGGCAAAAGCAACATGCAGCGTGCACCAAAACTGCAAACACCATTCTGTCCTACTGTTTCTATTCCAACACTACAGCACTGACACATCACATGCCATGTGCACACACACACACACACACACACACACACACACACACACACACACACACACACACACACACACACACACACACACACACACACACACACACACACACACACACACACACACACACACACACACACACACACACACACACACACAGGCAGACTACACATTATAGACTGACGTAAACTAACTAATTAGCCCAATACAAGCTGATTTGAACAACAACTGAGAGAGAAACTTAGCTCTGAGCAACTTAGCCTGGACACAAACTTCACCTCAGGGATGAACACGCCATTACCCGGGGAGAAAAGGGTGATCTTGTGCAGACAGGTCAGGCTATGTCTATCCCTCCTGCCAATCACTTCTGTGTTTTTCATAACAGGACCACTTTAAAATTAGAAATATTCGCTCTCATCCCAAGCCAGGTCTCTCCACATTCATCCCTTCTCAGCACTGTGTGCAGAAAACTTAAGTCATCTTCAACTTAAACTGCTCTTTATTGCTGATCAAAGACAATGCTCTTAATACTACTTTTATTCAAGAAAACATCATCATGTTGTTCTTGATTATCTGATCCACATTGACTGGCAGAGGGATTCCGCAGAGCCAGGCGACGTTTCAGGGCTTTTAGCAAGACAAATCAAAAAGTGACTGCAGTCAGTATCAAGCTGTAAAAGAGCCAACAGTGGGTTTGCTGTTCTGACAGAAGGCCACCATTCCTGGCCTTTCATAAGCACAAACACAGAACCTGGATTTCTATGTGTGGGATGAAAACAGGATCAGTGTACACAAACAGACGCCCCTGCTCATCCATTTCCTCTAGTCACAGTCTATTACTGACTCAGTCTGTCCTCCTTTCAAAAATGCTGTAAGTAGATCCAAGCTTTCACTGCAGTGTTCATGTGTTAGTGTTCATTTGGGTGGTGATAAAAATAAAAAAATGTTAGACTAGTCAATGCACAGATGTTCTCTGTTTGTCAATGCATAATAATACAAACTTGTCTACATCTTCTCAGTAGAGGCTGCACTTATAGGCCCAGGATTGAAATGGCCAGTAATCCAATCAACTCTGACCAGGTGGTTGACCTAAAGTGAGAACTACATCAAAGTCATTTAAATTCTTCCGCTGACAATCATGAATTTAATGGACTTCCTAGCAATCAATTTTGTCTTTACATTAATATCTGGGGTAAGCTGGTGCTCCAATGGGCAGACAAAAGACCCTAGAATCATGCAGCTGCTGTGGCAAAAAAAAAAAAAATTCTAAATCTGAAAAACTTTTACATACCTGTTTGTATCCAGATCAACACAATTAGAAGACGTGAAGGCTTAATGCCTTTTAGAGCGCTATGATGTGAGACACTGACTTACACGAGCTTTGAGATGGAAAAAAATGTTTTACACCCTGACAGGAAACTTGAAGGAAGTCTGAATCATTGAACTTCCCATTCTAGTATGTAACCATTGTTAACTTCACTTGTTTTGTTTTTGCCTTAAGTCACAATTAAGAAACTCAGTTACAAAGACATTCCAGTTTTCATTTCCTCATCTCACAGCATCGCCTGCAGTATCAGATACTCTGCAATGTCAATTCACCTATTAGTAATTTTGGTATTTTATTATCAGCAAAACACTGATAGATAACATGTTCACCCTGATTGTTTTGGGACTACATCTTGGGTTACTGCAGTACAATGAGATCTTATATAACTGTTCTGCTGAAGCATCAAGAAATACAGTATCTACAAAGACCTGATTAGAGAACTTGTTTTCAACTAAATTTGTATTTCTGTAGTGAGCTATTATCATTGAAAACCCTTTTTAAATGCTTAAACAAAGCTTGTCCCATGCCCTGTACAAATACCACCAGTCATAGTACAGAGGGAATAATGATCTGAGTTTAACTTGTGACAGAAGACAATCACGAAAGAGGCTCTTGTTTATCAGCTTATGCTCGGACAGGCATTCATGTGTTCAATTAATATTTATTTATGATATATATAGCTGCCAAAATCTTACAAGAGTAAAAAAAGTTTCAGACTCCCTTTGAAGAAAGTGTTAATCTCATTGTCCTGCTTGTTAAACGTTACATGCTACAAATCTTCCAAATCAGACATTTTATTTACTCTAAAAGGTTTTAAATAGTCCTCACCACAAAACCACAAATATAGACGCTTATGCGTATATATTTGCTGTGTCATATACTGTACAAAAAGCAGGACGGCCTTTTTGGATGCAACTTTTAGTTGTCTTAGTCTCATTAGCCTGTCACTCTCCTGTAGCCCTGGAGAAGATCTTTATCCAGGTTTTCCATACAAAGGAATTTGTGACGGCTGCACATGAAATGTGGAAGGATTGGTTTCAACAGAATCATGACCTGCAGCCCTGGGAGCATGAGGTAATTACCACTCTGACAAGCTTTGATCAAACATAGTTATTCTGACTATGTGTGTGTTGACATAACAATGAGATGGCAGCTTCAGATTTCAGATGAATTTGCCCTAGTTTTCCTCCTTATGTTTTAGATTCTGAAGAGAAGCTCTATCTGTCTGAGTATGGGGAGACAAGAATGACAGGATGAGAATAGATGATGTGACTTTAAAAAAAAACACCTCAGAAAAAACCTCAAGGTAAAAATCTAACCTCATCTCAAAGAAAAAGGTTCATTTTATTGAGTTCTCTTTCAAAATGCATGAAATCAGCAGAATCCAGAATCAGCAGTTTATAGGGCCACCCAGCTGCAGGAAGGAAGAGGTTTTTATAGTTGTGTTTGAAAGCCAAGATAATTAGTCAAAATATAAACAAAGAAGTTCATAGGTTGTGTTCTTTTTCTTTTTTTCACATAGGACCTCTTGATTTGGATTCCCCTACCCTGTGCATAAATCACTTATGTTTGACTTCTTCCTGTATCCTATTCATTAGCCCTGCGCTGATGTTGTTCTCCTGAAGGCTCAGATGCCTGAGAGGGAACTCCATCCTGCATAGCAATGCCCCCATGATGTCATTTCCTCCCACGTCGCTGATGTCATTTCTGTCCAAATCCACCTTTCTCAAACTCATATTGTCCTTCAGCATTTCAGCCAGTAGCCTGACCCCCGGGTCTCCTAAGTTGTTCTCATCCAAGATGATCTGAGTCAGAGCATTGTTTCCTTTGAGGCTGTTGAACAGTTCCTTCCAGGCAGCCAGATCAACACCATAGGTCTGTGCTAGCCCCAGGTACTGAAGGTATGAGTGATGCCTCATGTATGATGCTAACACCTTCACCCCTTCACTGCTCAGGCCATTTCCACCAATGTCCAATTCCAAAAGTGTGAACACCCTAAAAGAGTTCCATCCTTCAGGAAGCTGGAGATTCACATTCTGTTCTGATGGGAGAAGCATCGACTGCTGGATGACCATAGCAGTTCTTGCTGTTTGCTCCTGCAGCTCAGCTATTCCATTCAGCAGTGTCAGCACACCATGGTCACGCAGTTTGTTTCCAAACAGGCTGTAGAAAGGGAAGACAATTGAAACTAATTCAGTGATCGTTTCCAGAACAGCTCAATTCAGAGGTTGAGCACCTTCATTATTTCGATAGAAAATGTTCTGTTGTGCATAATGCTGACGATGATACATTAACGTATTGTTTGCTTACTCTACAGAAAATTTTGCTCATTTCATGGGATATTTTATATACATTTCCCTGTTAGTAGGATAGACTTTGTATTCAGTTTTTCAAATGATGTTGTAATAATTATAAAGAGCTTGGCGCTCTTATAAATCTGTAAATCTTCATTTAAATAAAACTTTCAGCTCTTACAGCAGTGTGTTTGAAGCACTCTAAAGTGTTCATTGAATATACAGTTAATAGAAAGATAACAAATAAATAAGAGATTGCTATATGTCATGTAACTACAAAAAAATGGCTACATAAATTTGCTGAGTTTTACTGAAAGTTCCAAAGTCATATTGGAACACTTTCCTGTGCTGTTCATATTAAATTGTTCTCCTTTGTCACATGCTGTTGTAACACATCTCTGTGGTACTTACTGTAAGCCTCTGACCTGAGCCTTCACCCTCAGAATATCCAGCAGGATGTGAGCACCATATGGGCCAATGAGATTGAGATTCAGGTTCAGCAGTGTGACCTCAGACAGGCTGCTTTTGAGGGCCCCCGCCAGGCTCAGCAGAAGGTCATCTGTCAGGTCCGTATTCCTCAGAACCAGCTGTTCTACCTCTTCAGATGTGCTCAGCACCTTCATCATGGCATCCAACTACATTGATAAACCAAGAGGAAGTTATGGCTTTGGTTTGAAATGGTGCAAAACATTGAATTTTTAGGAACTGTTGGAAAGTCTTTCATCATAGCCGATAAGACCGATAAAGTCTGCCTGTCCCTGACAAAACTGACAAACCCTTTATGTATAAACATCCTGATAATTAATTGGTCCAAGAATAGAATGAGTAATTAGAATTTTAGCAGCCAAATGTGACAATCTATCCTGTAATTGAAAAAGATGTTCTTTTTAGAGTTTTATATCTAATATTATGTGGTGTAAACTCAGTAAATACAATGACAATTAAATCTGCTCAATGTAAAACAGTGAGCAGATAACGTTAGAATTTCCAATTTTCATTTTTATTGCAGTATGATTTATTCTGCATTACTTTTTCCTATTAACACTGAAAAGATAAATTGTTTTTCCTTTGACATTTTATTGTGTTATTTGGCAATGAGATTCAGCACTAACATATAATGAGCATGTAGGTGCTAGAATGATTTAGTGCCAAGAGCCTTCCTGGCAACAGCACAAATTCACCACAGTGACTTATGTTGTACACACACCTGTGCCTGCAGGTCTTGTTCCTTAGTGGGCTCTTGTTTGCCAGCATTTTGGCTGGCGGTGCCATCTAATTCAGGCTCTCCATCAGGTTGTGAAACTGTGTCACTTTCTCCGCTCTGCTCCACATCAGAGTCCAGAACTTTGGGCCACGATGACAGTCTCTTCTGGAGTCGGCATCTCTCCAGTACTTGGCGTACGAAGAGAAAGAGACAACTCAGGTGCAATAAAAATAAATAAAGCAATAAAGCTTAGTGCAAGCAGTGATGGTTATGCTTATGCTTGATGCGAGATTGCAAGTAAATATGAAATATGAGATGTAGTTTAGCATTCATGTTTAGGAGAAAAGACATTTATGTATGCAAGCCTCTGTGTGGTTGTCTGCAAAATCTCTCCCACACATCATTCATTTCCTCTCAAACAGAGATTATTCGATGCGTCTCTTTATAACATTCAGAATTTTATGCTAGAATGTATCGTGTAAATCACATTCAGCACTCCTGGGGAATTCCACTTCATTCCTACTGTGCAGCTGTTATTTTACTCACTGTTTGCTTTGAACCAGTTGTGTTTGTTTGGGCCCTGCTCCAGCATGTGGCTCATTTCCACACATTCTTCATAGAAGTCCTTCAGTCTTTCTCCATCTCTTTTTTTCCCATTTGATCCCAGATCCTTCTGTTTCTCCTTGTTCTGCTGAGTCGGTGCTTCTTCATCCTGCAATGAATCTTTAAAAAGAAACATGTTCGTTCTTCCTCACTTTTGGTTGTACAAAGGCAGGGGGCCATCTGGATCTCCGCAAAAAAAAAAAAAAACCATAAATGATTTTTCACCACTATTCTTTTCCTGGAATGAAGTCAGTGCTCACCGGGGACTTTGTCCAACTTGTTTGATCGCGGCGGCTCCGTCTGCAGGGCTGAGATATTACTGGTGGTCTCCTGATCTTGTCTGGCAGATGATGCTTGGCCATCATATTTTTTAACCTCTATTGACTGCCATGAGACCTCAGAGCTCTTGCCATCCTGTCCGTCTCTATTTTTTCTGGCAGTCCTGCCTTTCCTCTCCTTCTGATTAGTTTGACCCACACATTGTTTCTTCTTGGAAATCTGTTTAATCCTAGCTACAGAGTGGTCTTCACTGTCTGTCGATCCACCACTGCCATCTTTGGTCTGCTTTCTTGTCTTTCTCACTGATTTGGTCTCTGGTTTGGCTGGGATAAATAAAGGAGATGATGGGCATGACTGAATGGTGCCTGGATTGAAAATATAATGAAAGATGTTTTCTTCTTAAATACAACATTTGGATCAAAATTGTTATCAATGTTGATAAGTTGAGTATAAATTGAAAACTGTGAGACTCACTTCCAGGGTTTGTGGTATTACCAGGGCCCTTCAGAGGTAGAATAAAGTTCTCTTTTGTACCCCTGTCCAATCGCTGACAAGAGCTGTATGTATTTCTCAGAGTAGTACATCTGGAATAAAAAATGTACTTTCTGTGATGACTCATGTTTCTTTCATTGCTTAACCACTAATAATGTTCCCTTGTACTGAATTCATTTTTTTCCTTCCTGTGTTGACATATAATATCGTCAGAGCATTGGATTTACTCAGTCTGTTTCATATGGGACTAATCTCTCATTATCCATCTATGCTGTCATCTTCCCATAGGATGAAACCTGACCTGTAGCATGGTAGCCCTCCAGCCAGCCAAGTCAAGCGGAAGCAGCTCTTCCTACCCTGCTGGAAGCCAGGAGCGTATCGGTACTCACAGCAGGAGCTGATTCTTGCCACGATGAGGCCATTGACATATAAGGTAACACTGAAAGGGTAACCTCTGTGTCTCTGGGACACAAACTGGAACTGCTCTAATAATACAAGGAGAAAAATATTACCTTTAAAATAAACCAGGACCAGGACTGTAAATGCACTTGTTAAAGGATGAGTAGTACCACAAATTCTGATCTTTATTTTTCAAGCTGTGTTTTTTTGTCTATCAGTAAATTTTGTCATTATATTCAATCCATGTCTACGTGTCTGTACTGTATGACCCAAGCTGAATAATATACAGTACTTTCTTCCAAGTTTGTACTATGTTAATATTATACAGGCAAATACAATGAAATAAAATATTAATACAGTATGGTCGAAAACATTTTGTGGCTTTTCCTTCCCTGCTATTTTGTTCAACCAAGTCAGAAGAAGAACAAGAAGAAGAAAAAAAATTAATGTTAACTTGCAGACTTTGATAAGTGGGCCTCTGGTCAAACCGCTTGAGCCACAGCCATCACGTTATTTTAACAATGAAAAGCATCAGGACTAAAGTCAGACATTGTCACATCTCATAGGGGGAGTTAAGAGGAGCAGTTGGAGCGATTGAGTAGAGTATAATTCAAAGAAAGAGCAAGAGGAGAGATCTTTTACCCAGGAGGAAGGCTATGCCATTGTAAAACATGGTTCCCTATAGCTTTTTATTCTTTGAAAATGAATTACAATTACAACATTTCTCAACAGTCACACTGCAGTCACCTACAATTGTTCTAAATTTTTTGTGTGAAATCAATATAACATGACTATAAATCTTACAGATGGTAAATCTGCTTCCATCCCTCTTCTTATTTTTTACAGTTATATGTCATGCAGCGACTGAGCATTTAGAAAACACATCAGCTAGACAGTCCCAAGGAGAAATCCCTCCTTCTCTTCCAACTGCTTGACATTCTCTCCTCACAGAGCTGGCTGTACAATGTGTATCCACGTGTACCCACTGCAAAGACTAAATAATTCATCTTGTCTCCTGATTTCTTTATGTGATCAGGGCACAAATCTGCTTTCTATTCTCAGTAAACTCAAACACTGCCTTAGGCCAATGTCCTTATCATTTACAACGTTACGCTGAGGGCAGATGAGTAATAAACTGCAGAAAAAGAACAAGGAGTTTCAACATCTGTAGCTTCATTCTATTGTGGTATATTTACTAAAGGGAAATTATAGCATTTTTCTTTTGAGAATGGCTGAAATAATAAAGGCATTGAAGGGCAGGTTCTTTGAAATTATATTTAAACTACTGCTTTGTGTGTTTGTAGGCAACTGCATTACATTTCACACCTCCTACCTCCTGGAGCAACTAGGCCTTTAAAGACGCAGATGTTCTCCCCTCCATTGACTTGCTGGAGTATCTTCAGTTCATCTTGTGTCAACCCTGTCCCCCGACAGCCTTGTCCAAGGTAGATCATTGTCACAGTGACATTGGATTTCTTTGCCTCTTTTTGTACCTTGAGATAGCTCTGATTTAAAACAAGGGGATGATGAAATGAGTAAAACCTTTCACTTCCAATGGAAATGTCAATATAATTTGTAGAAATTAGAAGTTAGATTACCTTTTTGGGGGGGAAACCTCCAGTTCCCTGGGAGACAACCGAGGAGAACGAGCCTCTCCTTTTGTCATACAGGTAAGGACAGGACTGACTTAATGCCGTTTTCATGGACTGCAGACTTGAGAGCTTGGTTTTGATGGCAGGGAGGTAAATGCCATCTTTAACAGATCTGTTAGAACAGGCTGTTGAATCATGAAGCTATGTTGGGCACAATATAAAAGAGTAAAGAGGTAAATGTATTCTACATTCTTATTGACCTTTCATATTCTTTTTGACTTCTGATGATTTGTGACATGTACATTATATTGAAAGGCTGAAATCCTACTAAAAATAGCATACTTCTATTATTTCTTAGACTTTGATTTAAAACCAGAACAAATAAAATGGATTTCCCCGAGCTCTGCGAACTGTGATCCGTGTTTACAGGACTTCTTACTCACCCTGATGAAATCAGTGGTTTGTTTGGATCCCTGTTATTAGAGTTTATTCATGATTAGCTGAATGTTGTTGGAGTCTGCATGAGGGTTAGAAGCCAAAAAATGAGCAAAATATCTGCCTGAGACAAGGTATTGTATATACGCAACTTCTTTTTACATCGTCAATCTCCATGTGTCCAGCAATGGTCTGCACTTCAGTATTATGGTATATTGTGATTTGATAAGTTGAACATAAGATAATGTTTTAATGGATGGAGAATAGAAGCAAATCACTGATGAATCAATACTCTTGGAAAGCAAGAGGCAGGATTATTATATGGAAACAGAATAAGCAAATTTGATTTTAACATGTTTGTCTTTTCTTCTTTAATATTTGAATCACAACATTTCTGTTAGTTTTACTTGCTAAAAGTTTCATTATTGAGCATGAATTGATTTTCTAAAATAATTTCCAAATAAATTGTTAGGATTAGGTGGATGTACTGTATGTGTTCAGTCAATTAATTTATTCACCAAGTTAGCAACAGAATTCCACCCCAATTCATTTTTCCTCGTTAACTCGACAGTAAAATTTACTTGATTATTATTTCACTGATTGGTTCTTTTCTATTCTTAATGTACTATTCTGTGTGCTCCATGTCCCACTTACAAAAGCCCATAAATTAGATTCATTTGGAAGAAAATGAATGCATAAACTAGATGATGATGGTGTGTTCTAAAAGCTGGATGCTAACCTTGTACACTTCCACGGTGTTAGGGTTCTCCAGAAGGAGGAGTTTGCTCTTCCCTCTGATTACACTAGCAATAGAGTGGTTCATTTTATCATTTCTACCAGGCTGAGCAGGGATCTGTAAAATAACAAGGAAAAAAAATCTGTTTGACTATTTCATGCACTATAAAAACAAGATATTCAGTTACAAATCAAACAAGGGTTGGGGTTTTTTTTGGAAGTTTGTAATTTCATGATTTTCCAAATATTAATCATGACCATATTTTGCAATGTTCGAATATGACCGAAATTCTGCAAAGTACTGCTCATCAGCCTTCAAAATCTAATCAACACTTCTTATCCCAAGATCCACTCTAACACAAAATTTCATCAAAATATGTAGGAAACATTTCAAAATTCTAGCATTCAAACAAACCAACACAGGAGATCACCAAACTTCCTCTGACTATCCTTGATGATAGTTGATCAGCCATGCAAATTAGACTTACGGGAGTATCTCTGTCTCCTCCATGGACTCCTCTGTACAAGAGATCCTGAAGGAGAGTTCGACTGTTTCTCCTAATTCTCCTCGCTGTGTCCATCTAATACAGGACAAGATAGAGATTCATCAGTACATCAGCTCAGAGACAGGAACACAGAATCATGCAACATGAATGTCGAGTAAAGCACCACATTGTAACAACTTGGACATACAGCAACAATCTGATCAAATATCATAAGTATCATACGATCATTGTGGTGGTCTTCATAATTTCAAAGGTACGTAGCTATAGTCAGAATGAGTATTTTGCCGTGTATAAGGATTTTTGTTGAGAAACAACTACTGTATATAAAGATTTTTACATATTACTGAAAACTTTGTGAAAATATTTATACCAATTAACAAACAGTAAAACAACAACAAAGAACTAGTAAACTAATTTTCATAGAATACCAGCAAAAGATATTTCAATCTCAGCAGAAGAAGACATAAGTAAGAGTTAAATGTTGAAAAAAATGTGGTTTTGAAGATGTTCAATTAACTGAAGTCATCAAGTCTGAAGAAAAATAATCACTAAGTCAGATCAACTAAAGTCAATAAACTAATACTCAGTTAAGATCAGCAATGCCAGCTATATGATCTAAGGGTGAAAAATGCATCCTGTTATTATCACAGTGGAGATGTGGGACGTAAACCAGTTTTGTGAGAACATACAGTAGAAGTGCATCTCACTTCTATGTTCTCACAAAAATGGATGATGTCCCACATAATTTTAATTACGTCCCGCATTTAAATTTAAGTCATACATAAAATCATTTAACCCTCCTTGGTCTTGTGTGCTTAAAACAAGATAAATCCACCTGGTGAAAAAGGAATTAAGATGACACAAATCCTTTTTAATTGTAATCCAACAAGCCATCCTTTTTCTTCCACAGGGAGTCAGTGACTTAAACTGCAACTTGATAGCTGCGTCTGCAGCCATGATATCTTCTGCGTTCAGTGCTTCTAGGACAGGAGTCAGCAGGCAGACAGCCATGTCCTGAGATTAGCAGCCTACGTACGGTGTGCATGACTGCCTACAGCTACAGGTGGTAAATAACAAGAGATATAGGGCTGCAAAACTACAAATTATTTGTTTTGAATGCTGTGTAAACTCCTCAAAATAATTCTTACAACTTATACTGCTTCTGTCATACATTTTATTTCACACTTAATTCCCTGGAACCAGAGCAAATTCTGCATTTTCGTCCAGACTATCAGCACAAGAAAAATTCAGATTACAAATACTGTACTATATTGAAATCTCAAGGTCAAAAAGTACAGATGAATATTGTGATCACTATACTAACAACAAGAGTGGAAAAATAATTTGCCCTACGGGGGACTTGTAAAGGGATCTTTAATCTTTTTAATCTTTCTTCTTTGAATATGATATTTCATTAGAAAAACGTCTTTCCCAACATTGCGTTTCATTGAAACACCAGTTAGTCATTTGAATATTCATCTACAACTGTTAAGGCATGGTATATGACAATGTGTACAGTCATACTCATGTTGTTTTACTTTTATTACTGATAGCTTTGCTGTTAAAAGTAACATTGCTTGGTATTCATTTCTAATCTGTAATTAAGGGTTTAAGCTTTTCTTTCTATTGACTAATTTTACATCAAATTGCAGGACACAGATCTTACCTGTAGTTCTGAGTGGTCGTGAGCTGAAAGTCTTTCCACCAAGTGATCTGATCCCTTCACAGCTGCTGATCTCCTGTTCTCTACGCCGGCCAGTGACACTTGAGCAACCGACACCTTTGGATCACTTGACAGATATTAGCTGAGACTGATTCCTCATCCATGTTTCATCACTGACCTTCACACTGTATGCTAAAGCTACAGTGTGATGGGTTCAGGAAGCCTTCCCCACCTTAAGAAACATTTAGGTTCACAAATTTAGCAGCTGACAACATCATAGAATCTTAATAGTTTTTGGCTGTCATTGCCAATGTCTTTGGAAAAGACAGCCAAGCTCCCAAAGGTTTTATATTTTCATGCAAAGAGAGGATTTAGTTAAAGTTTTCCAAAGATAGAGTCCTTTGAGGCAACTAAACCCCAAGCATATGATTAATTCAGTTTTGGTTTATATATGCCATCTATTTGTTACAGGAAAGGAGACAAGAGGGAGATTTTACATATCAAGCAGTGGATACGACACAGGGGGTTACAAAGCATCACCTACTTAAGGTCCACATAGCAGGTCATCTTGGAAATTTAATAAATAGTTTGATTTTTATTCCAAGTAAATCCAAATCCATTGACTGGTGAAGATATATGATGTGGTCAACACTCAGGACAGAGTTGGATTGTTTTAACCTACTTTTTTAAATGTTAAACTTCCACAGCAGAATATCAGTCACTATACAGATTTTATATATTTGAACCATCATAAATGTAACCTAATTTGTTACATTTTGTCAAAAGTATAAGACACACACTCACGAAGGCTGATCCCCCTTTTGTGTACTGAACAGCTCTATAACGTTTCCCTCGGGCTTTGCCGAAGGGCTGCTGGAGGTCTACATGCTCCGTCTGCCTGCTGGATCCATCATGTCCATAAACCATTTGGGGTTCTGAGTGTATTTGGCTTGGCTGTCCAGCATTTTCTTCCTGCCATGTTCACTGAAGCAGTGTGTCAGCTTATTATGGGCTTGCCACACACCTCCACCCTGAGTATCCATGATGTGACACATTATGTGAGCACCGCTTTGCAGGAGAGGTGATTCATCACTTTCCTCCACTCAGCATCTTTCAAGACCCAAGATTTATAAAAGCCATCAGTGATCAATATGGAGATATATAAGCTGCCTCAAAGAACATTTTGAAGTGAGGTACAAATCGATCCTGTGTCGTAGCCATATACACTGCATGCTGCAGACAACTTATGTAACATCCTCCTCTCAGGGGACAGTTCAGATTACTGACCATCCCTCCTGCCTCTCTCTCAGAACCAAGTAGGAAGAATATTTCATTTCCTCCTACTCTGTCTGTTGAATAATTTGTATTTAATATAAAGCAGCAGTTACCAAAAGCAGAAATTCCCAGACTTTGACAGATGAATCATATAAGCATATGGAGTCAACAGACTGGCAAAAGGAGGCAAATCCTGCATGTATGAAGGCATAGTTCAGTGCTGGTACATTTTCCATGGAGTTTGTCGGATATTCCAGGACTTTAAAATATCAATATTTAAAATGAACAATATGTATTTGATGACAGTACATCGTCAGAGAGGTGTACATGTATTTTATGGTTATACTTAATTGCTATATACTTAACGGTCTTTTTATTACAGTCCTCATGTGAGTTAATGAACACAAAGCAGATGGGAGGCAAAAAAAATCCCGTGGCCGAGGATGAAAGACAAAGCAAAATTCAGGTTGGGGACAGAACAGGTACTTACAGGTCAATATCCATAAGGCAAAGATAAAAAATTACAATTACAATTCAGAGACACTGAAGAATTTAGCAGGGACTGTATTATAAAGAGTGGTATAAGAAGAGGGTTGATTGATGACCAGAGGAAGCTGTTCCAATAGGTGAGAGGAGTTGGCATTGTGAAGAGGATATATGGCACCCAGGTGAGGAGGCGAAAGAAGAGGTGGAAAACTAATGAGACTTGGCCTGAATGATACAGACATATCTTTTTGTTGATTTCTAATGAACAACTGATGATATTAGTGATGATAGAAAATGGTGGGAACAGATTTTCAAAAATACAATAATGGTATGATATAAGCCAACTGCTTATTCAACTCCTCAGAGTGGGTGAAAGCTGCCCTGACAGTCCTTCAGATCCCAAAGGAGGTGATCTGCCACCACAGGGATGGCGTCTTGTGTGGGGAACAAGATGGGTGGAAAACCATAATACCATGAACGAGGACATACCTGTGGCAGAACAGGAGAGGGAGTTGGAAGCATATTCAATCATTAGAAGAAAAGAACTCTGGGAAGCTGGGTGGTGCGCAGTAATGCAGCAAAGAGCAGCCTCCACCCTCAATGATCAGAAACTACGTCCATGGGGATACCATGAAGTATGAATACATGATTAATTAGGAAATTAGCTGTCTCCAGAGCAGTGGGTAGCTTGGGCAGTGGGATGTAGGGAATTGATTTGGAGAAACAATCACAGTGAGAATAACTGTATTACCTTCAGAAGGAGGTAAACCACTCACAAAATCCACCGCAATGTGAAACCTAGGGCAGATGGGGATTTGTAGGGTGCACAGCAGACCAACAGGTAGCTGATGAGAGGCTTTGCTGCAGATACTGAGAGAGCAGGCTGCAACGCAGTCCCTGGTGTCCTGACTGACACAAGGCCACCAGAAATGCAGTTTAATGAGCTGGAGCGTTCTGTGGATTCTAGGATGACTAGGAAATTTAGAGAAATGTCCGCATTTCAGACCGTGAGAGCGTGCCACAGGAGCAACAAACAGCAGGTTGGGTGCCATTCACTCAGTCTGGAGAGTCCTTCTGTGCCTCCCTCATCACCAACTCAATAGCCTTGGTAGTAGTGCTCACCATACAGTCAATGGCCTTTGGATCCTAGATGCTAGAATCTGCATTCTGGATTCCAAGCCGGTAGAACAGGGTGAAATTGACTCAGCTGAGGAACATGGACCAGTGAGCTAGGTGTGGGTTCAGATGTAGAGCAGATTGAAGATAAGCCTGATTCTTATGGTTCATCCAGATGAAGAAGAGCAGCTCAGAAACTTCCAGCCAATGCTCCCACTCTTGCAGAGTCAAAACAAAATCCAAAAACTCTCGATTTCCACTATTACAATTTTGCTCTGAGCTGAGACACCAGGAGAAGAAGGTGCAGGGGTATAGTTTGTGGGAGTTAGGGCCTCACTGGGATAAAACGGCTCCAACCCCTTTGTCTGAGGCATCCACCTTTACAACGAACTGTAGAGACGGGTCTGGATGAGGGCACTAGTGAATAAGGCCTTGAGTGCAGAGAAAGCTTAGTCAGGGGTCCAACGGGACAGGGACATGATGGAGTTGAGACAGATGAACGAGGCAGCAACCTTACTATAGTCATGGATGAGGCAACAGTAGAAATTCACAAAGCCAAGAAATATCTTGAGCTCTTCAAGGGTATTGGGGGTTAGTCATTTTGCTACTGCTCGAATCTTGACAGGGTCTGGCTCTATCTGTTCCTAAACAATGATGTACCCAAGGAAACTGACAAAGGAGGCATGGAACTCACACTTTTGTAGTTTGACATTCAATTTGTTTTCCAGCAGGCACTGCAAAACTAAGGTAATATGTTGTTGTTCGTCAAGGGACTTGTAGAATATGATAATGTCATCTAGAAAGATGAACACACAGTGATTAAATGCCATTCAAAAGATGTTGAAAACTGTAGGGGTTTAGTAAAAGTGGCTGAGGGGAGTGTAAAAAGTGTTCTTCCACTCATCACCGTCTGTGATGCGGATGAGACTGCCAAAGAGTCAACAACACGTATCTAGTGAAGGGAAAGAACTCAAGCCTTTGGATTCCCTAATTTGCTGCCGTCTTCCCAATTTTTTTGATCGACCAGGGCAACACTCACTCGATGGAGCAGAAGCCCTGTTATCATAAATCCAAACAGATAAATATCTTCAACGTCCTCCACCGGACGAACCGTCAGACACACAGCTCTCCAATCTTCCCAAGAATCCCTCATGTAGACTGCAGCACATATCCCTTCAGAGCAGATAGGTTCCCCTGGACCAGCATTCCTTGTCAAAATTATTTTACCCATTGAGAGCCCAGCTTACCCATAATGGGTCCAGATGGTTTTGAAGAGACAGTGCAGACAGAGTTCTCAGACAGAACAAGATAAGCAGTGATGAGAGTAAGAAGGGAAGACAGGAGACAAGGAGGAATACGTCTGCCCTTGTTGAAAGCCAGAAGAGAAAAGTGGTGGATTAGACCAGACGGCCACAGCTCAGAAACATAAGCTTCCATAGCCTCTCTTTCGGGATGGGAGAGATTTTACATTTTATTGGAAGGCAGAGGGATGGTGGGTGGCAACGTGTGTGATAGGTCCTTGCGAAAATCCGTGGCCAGTCCTGATACTTGGCCGGCTTGGAGGACAGATCAGCGGGTGAAGGGAGGAGAGACGGTGAGTCAAGATGGTAACTGGTGGGGGGAAGTGCAGAACCAAGACAGCCCATTTTGGAATAATAATGTGGACTCCAACTTAAACCCTTTCCAAGAACCCATCCGATATAAGGACTGTGCTGAAAACCAGGAAATCGAGAAAACTGGGATTCCAGGAAGTCCAGGTGCAGGGAAATCCAAAAGTTGGAAAACTGAAGTTCTGAGAGTAAGTGAGCATGTCAGGAAAGCGAGGCTGGGTACTGGTGGCAGGAGAGAGTTCAACAGGAAGTCACATGGGTACTGCAGAAGAATCATCTGGCACCAAGAGCAGGGGAGCTGACTACAGGTCAGTGGCCGGTGTGAAGGAAGAAAGAGTTCCAGCCCTTGACTGCAACACCATGCTCAGCCTGCAACAGAAAGCAGAAATATCCACTCAGGAAACTCAGGCCTTTCCAAAATTAAAAGAGAAGGTAGCACAAGCTAACCTAAGGACTTCAAAATATAAGACATATATAATCACCTCAAACATTAGATTATCAATCCCCTGATTGTGATATGAAATGAAATGCAGGTACAGTATTTATGGATTGAATATTATTAAAAACATAAAAATGGTAATGCAGTCTTTGCCGTCTTCCCAACTCAAATCAAGCGGGTCTTTTTTTTTTTTGTACTACATTAGTTATCTTACAATATTTCCAATTTCCTCCCGACTGTCAAAGAAGTCAAATCTGTTCAAGGAATTACTGTCATGAAAAAGCAGTGTTCCTTTCTCCCATTAGCACCACTCAGATGCCCCTCAGCAATAACTGTGGATGTGAACAGAATTTCCTGAACAAATGAGCACTGCTGTCAGTGAACCTACCTGGATCAAATAAAGGTTTGTCGCAGAAGTTAAATATCCCCCCGAGGCCCGTTTTTCTTTTCTGCTCCACTAGGATGATTTCTGAGAGGTGTCTTGATATAAAATTGCCCTCCAAAATGACATGATGTAAGTTTTATGTATTTGTCTCAAAAGCCATGACAGGGAGGCCAAAGTGGCTATTTCATTTAAACTGGCAATTATTCTCGCTGGTGCCAGTCACTTATTTCTTTTTGTGACTAAAAAAAGAGATCAGTTTATTGAAAAAATATCTACACTTTTTTTTTGATGAATCTACATCTGGCTTGTGCTGATTTGTTTGCAGATGTCAGCTTGACCAAACAGTACACATTACACAGTAAACAAAACTTTATTCATTCATTGTTCAAGAACATTTGGTGATTTATGAGCCTTTGATGTGGAGAAGATTTACCAGAATCGTTAATATAAAATTTAAAGTCTCTTAGTAATTAATTCATAAATCAGTGAATGCTCTTTTATGAAGAAACTGCAGGTTGTTCATTTCACAGTGGTGGCTATCAGACTTATTTCTTTCTTGTTTCCTTTCTTGTGCCGCATGGTTTCGACCGTGAACTTAATACATTTACAATATATTAATGCATAAATCAGAAAGTACAAAACGGAGTGGATCCAAAGCAGCGTCACAACAAACAGCTCGTTGTAACTGAACAGCTGTCACGTCTTCTTGTCGTATCAATGTTTCACCACCTGAGGGCGCAATAACACTGCTCAGACCGAAACATAATCTATTTCCCTGTCATATAATTATATTGCATATACAAGAGTGGGCTGGCAGTTCTTCTTGCGGCCTTCCGGTGGTCTGTTTTTCCTCTGTGGCTAATTACCACTCGGTCTGACGAGCTGCATCATCTGTTCCCACTGTCAGGAACACTACATCAAGGCTACTTACTGTGGCTCAGGTCTCCAACAAGAGGCTGCGGTCGACCTTCTACCAAATACTGGACCTACAGCACACCCTGCTGTTGTTACTAGGCACTGTGGTAGAGAGCCGCCTTATTGCACCAGTGCATCAAATTTCATGGTAGGTCTATGCTTAAATTAATCTAATACCAACACATCAAACGGATGAGCAGCACTTTTCTGAAACCTGGGAATTGGCCAATGGGGAAGCAGGGCTTATTGCTCATTGATTTTAGGACATTAAGCATTAATCCAAGCATTCTGGCACGCACACATTCGCGCACACACACACACACACACACACACACACACACACACACACACACACACACACACACATGCACAAAAGAAAAGAAATTGCTCTCCTTACAACATTAGCACATTGCACTTTGTCATGTTTCAGTTTATTGCATTAGGAACTGTTTGGTGACAGGTGACCTTTAGATCGCTGCTACTTATGTTTACCTCTTGAGAGTACATGAAACTGATTTACTGTGGCACCAGAGATTTATATCGCTGTAGAAATTACTACCTGGAGGGAGGACAAACTTAGAATGAATGCATTGTTTGTGTCAGGGATTACTGATCAGGTAAATTGCTACCTAGATGTGGTGCTCTTTGTCAGCTGTTCAGGTCAGGATCATGTCAGTTACCCAATATTCTAGTATGACCAGTGTTACCAATACCAGCACCAAATGATAACAAACTTTTCACCAGGATTGTTCAGTTTTGAGGTTTTTCTATGAACATGATTAATTTCTGACATTTGGTCTAACTGTACGACCTCATGGGCCACCATCCATCTTGGGTGTAAAAATAACACATCTTCCTTGTACTGTGTCATTGGATAGCACTCCTGTCCTCTCCCATCTGTGCAAAGCAGCAGGGCCCCTGAGTTGGTGTCAGCTGGAGACTACGTAGCCATGTGGCAAGCTGGCACTTCCTTGACATCCAACTACAGGTTGTGTGTGAGGGTCCCTTTTATAAGATTAAATGACGGAGCATTAATGTTTTCAACCTGCTAAAAATTTCCATAGTTCACTGGGGGTAACAAAAGAAAGGGTATCAAAGTATGTCTCCTGTTGTAACGGTCTTCCCACTCATCACACATGGTATTCACTGAACTAATGCTCTTATTTTGTATGTCAAAAACATACATATACAGTGTGCCCTCACGCATTCGCGCATCAACGCTCGCGACTTCAGTTCATTGCGAATTTCACATGATACTGTACACGTATTCTATTGGCTGATGGCATCCGGAAGTGCGCTATGTTCCGTGAGTCTCAGACTTATGCGAGACACAAAAGGGCTTTAAACAGTCCACAAGAGTGTGGTAAATGGTAATACAGATAGAAAGTGATATCAGTATGGGGAGGGGTCATGAACGTTTAAGTTACCGTAAAAAATAAGATAAATAATTTGTTGTTCTATCGCGGAATTCGTTAATCGTGTGTGGTTCCTGGAACGCATTACCCGCAAGGAACGAGCGCACTGTAATGCATTCATTCATTCATTTTCTCAACCCACTTCATCCGCTTGCACAGGGAGCTGGAGCCTATCCCAGCTTGTCTTGTTAGGGAGCGAGGCTGGGAAACTCCGGGCACCAGTGCCAGTGCACCGAGGAGCTATACACAGACACACACGCACACACACACTCGTTCCTATGGTCTATTTGGGACCGGCCAATTAACCTGAAGCGCATGTGTTTGGAGGTGGGAGGAAGCCGGAGAACCTGGAGAGAATCCACACAGACATGAGAACATGCAAACTCTGCACCGAGCGGGACTCAAACACTTGTTTTAGTGGCTGCTAAGGTCAAATAAATATGTACTACAACCACGGTTGTTAACATCATGTATGATTAACATTTTGTTTTCCACCATTTTGGGTTTTGGAAATTTACTATAAGGGAAACATAAAATATCTGTTGAGCCATTTTATAGCTTTCATCTTAAAATCCTGATCCTGGATCAGTATCTCGTCTCTTTTTTCAGCATCTCTCTCATCTCTTCTTCATTCTAGGTCCTGAAATCACAGAGAGAGAGAGAAACATACAATCCAATGCAAAAGGCTACTCCACAGATTGAAGAAGATAAGCGAGAAGGGAATGTGGGAGGCTGACAGGAACCAGGAGCTGTGGTGTGAGGTACCTCTGAGTGAGGTACAGGAACAAGGAGCTTGGGATGGAGGGGAAAGATAGATTGGGGAAGAAGGGCATGGTGGATAAATAGGAGAAGAAGGATCTAGAGGTGGAGGAAGATAAGATGGAAAAAGAAGAAGTAGCTGGGTGGCAGGAACACAAAGCTGGGGATGGAAGAGGAGGAAGATGTCCTCAGAAGACCTTGAACAGAAGAAGTTCTAACAATTCATCCCATTAGAAGCTTATTGAAAATTGGTTGGTAGAGTTTAAGTTTAACTTAATCTTCACAAATTATACTTGGACTTGTCCAGTTGATTTTACAGTTGCTTATGGTCACTGAAGGGTAATTTTTGAGTGAAGTTTGATAAAGCCACTAGATGGTACTGTTTACAAACAATTGACTTTTTAACACAATTAACCAGCATTAAGGCTTGTACGTTTGTTGCTGGGAATCTAGCCCAGTGGTAGAGTACATGCTTCCAATGTATGCTGCTCCACTTTATTTGTTTATTTAGAATTCACTGGCCGAAAGGTCAATGTCCATTGAATCTTATTTTAGAGCCTGCATTTATTTTAATCATAATATTTTCTACTACAGTAGTGAAAATGTGTGAGGAAGGTGGAATGTAGCTCAGTGGCAGAGCCCATGCTTCTCGTGTATGGTCCCCTTGGTTAGGGTTAGGGTTAGGGTTAGGGTTAGGGTTATGTCCCAAGACCGGATAAATGCAGAAGATAGCTGCGTGAAGGGCATCCAGCATTAAAAACTTTGCCAAACAAGTATGAGCATTCATCTAAAATGGAAAAATAATGACACATTTTGTTGAACCCTAATGGGACAGAGGAAGTGCCTTGCTTGTTTGTTGGTCATTGGATTGTTTGCAGGGTTACACAAACGCTTCTAAAATGATTTCCTTGACAGTTTTGTAGAGAGCTGGGTTTTAGAGTCAGCCTGCACCCTAAGCCTCCTTGGAAAACAAATGTTTGGTCTGTTACTGGTGCTGTCTGAGAATGACTGATGTCAAAGTAGAATAGAGGGGTTATTACGGTATGTTAATACTGTAGGTTAGACTTAAGGTTTGAACTTTATAAAAGATAGACAGGAGCTCTTCTTTAAAACTCTTCCCACCGAGATAAACTGGGGTACTCATGTAAGGGCTCAAACCCAAAATAAAACAGAAAAAGAGAAGGATAAGATGGATAAGAACAAGCATCCATAGTTTGTTCTCACAGCTCAGATGATTTCTCTGTGATAGAGGGCGAAGAGGAGTCATCAGTAAATCTCTGCTGGAGTGCTACAGGCAGATTAGTGTATCTAACATGAAGGGGTGCCACTCTCGGTCTCCAGCTTCATTTATTTCACAGTAGGATCTTTACTGAGGAGATGCCGCCCCTATTTTTTCCAAAACAGCCCGAGTGCAGAAGAGAAAGATTGGGCTATACCTATTTATTAATTTATTTATTGTTATTTCTGATCACAACTGTTACCATTGTGAACTAGCTGTTCGACATAAACAGCAGAGAATCAAAGTGGTCCGATGCCAACTGATAAACTTAATGCTGCAATTGGCTGCCAGAGAGACACATGTCTCACTTCGGAGTTCATTTAAATGAAAAAAGAGAGCTGCTCTTATAAGTATTACTACGCCTGATTAAACCTCTACAGTAACATTTCACAACAAAAATAATTTTCAATTTGAATTGAACACAATTAATATGTTAAATTCTTGTTAACATTCCTTTCTTCTCCAGAGAAAGATCAGGCTGTGCTTCCATAGTTCCATCAAGATATTTCCAGTTACGTTGTAAAGTTTTGTTTGTTTGAATTTTTGCTTGAGTTGCAGCTGTAAATGGAAAGCACTGTCAACAAAAAAAAAAAAAATCACCTTTGGGAAGCCGAGATGTCTGCTGAGTCAGCCTACCTTCCACCCACCCTTACATTTGAGTCAGACTACAAATAGCAAAAGTCAGTTTGCGAACATGTAAAGAATCTTCTGATGCAATTTGTTGATGGGAAGAGGCCACATTGAAAGTCAGCCAGTTCTATAATTTGTAGCTAATAGTTTAAAAGGATCAACATGACTTTAAATCATCCACTATACTGTGGTGTAAAGTAACACACACACTCACACAGACACACACATGCACAGGAGGTTATGGTGGTTGACAGTGGAGTGTGGGCTGAATATAAGGTTCTTCTGAGACCTGTCTGGAAGGTCAATAAAGACGTGAAGATGGTTGCTAAGCCCCTGAGTTTCAGGACTAATCAACACCTGAGCATTAAAGCTGCCCACACTCAGCTATAGGATGTGCAATAGCTTTTACTGTTGATAGTCAACCATATGTGCGTATTTGATATTGTAATGGATCAGGATCTTGGTGAAAATAGTTACACAGACTGCTGAGACAGTGAGCCTCCTTCTCTTTGATTTAATGGTTTGTAATTCTCTAGAACTGTTCTGTTAAGTTTCAGTCTTATTGCTAGTTAGGAAAATGCGGCAGCTGCTGTGAAAAAGACGAGAGAAAATTTAAAAGGCTTCACAGGGAAGCATTGGACAACTAGACCTGGATTACTCACTAACATCAGGTTGATATTTCTCAGTTTTTGAAAACAAATTCTTAAGCATTTTTAACTTTTCTCTGTTCTCTTATTTATCTTACATTTTTAACCTATCTTTACTTAACTTATCCTATTTATCTTATTTATCTTATTTATCGACCGGGCTTACTGGGACCTTCAGAGACATATTTTGTGCTGTCATATGTAAACATGTGTCAGCATGACAAATAAAGACTCTGATTCTCTGATTCTCAAATTAAAATGTCAGTGGTAAAATATCAAACATGAAAAACTATATTTAGAGGTTTTCTTCAATTTAATTTGGATAAAGCATTGCTAGAATAAACTAACCATGTCACAGAGGCAGTATGAACAATAAGGCATGAAACAGAGTTTAGGTTGAATGTTCATTTCAGAAATACAAACAGGAAAAAACAAACAAAATGAACAAAGAATTACTTATAACTGATGCGTTCACAGAAGTTGCCACAATAATGAACTGAAAGAAACATTAAATATAAGAAAATTCTGGTTCAGATTATTTCAATCAAACAACAGAACCAAACTGAGAGGTAATCTGAAGAGGATGAAAGATCTGGCTAATTCCTTAAACTACATTTTTATTACAATCGAGCACTAACTTTCTGCATGTCTGATCCTGTGTTCCGTCTTCCCCCTTAAACATCACCAAAGGAACCCAACAGCTGTCAACTATATAACGTCTTGACATCCATCCACCAGACCTCAATATCACTTTCCCCCAAACTGGTTTTTGCGTCAAGTGTAACACGTTAATGACCAACCTCAGCCACATAAATTGACAGTTTGAGCACAGTGAGGCTTCATCAAGGTACGTATATCAGTTCTGAGGCACGGCATTCATTGGCACTTACCCTACATTTCAAAATATACACCACATGATGGGAGGGTTTGAGCTGACCTGACAGCAGCTCTAACTGAGTTTATGTCTCTTCTATATTTGTACATACAGTAACTAAGACCTAGTTCAGTCTCTTTTTTATTACTAACCAGCCTTTAACATCTAACTTTAAATTATAAATTTCGTTGCACATTAACTGGTTTCCAAACCAAATGTCTAGGATGAAGATCTAGTTTCTTCAGGCTTTTTTTTAATTGGACATTGATGGTTTATTCAACTTCTTTGTAATTTGAAATTGCACTTTGTATATGCGTACAGTTTAAGACATTCTTTAAAATACATTTGTACTTCATAGATTTAGAAATGTTCTTACTACTATAAATTAAATAAAAATTAATAAATAAATAAATAATTAAATTAATCTGCATAAATTAAAAATATTAATTAAGTCAGATATTTGAATTCTTTCAGACAAAAAAATCAGGGATTTTATTCATTTACATCATTGCCACAAAAATCCTGTTAGCAATAATTATTTTCCCCATGGCACATGATAATAGATTTCAATCAGTCTCTGATTCACTCTTAAGTTATTCATATTTCTTATCCTCCACTTTTCCCAATTAAACTTCCTGTTAGCAATAATTATTATACCCATGGTAGATGATAATTGATTAAAATTAGTCTCTGATTCACTCTTAATTTTTCATATTTCTAAACCCCCACTTTTCCCAATGGAACATCTCCAAAACCTAACCCAGAAACATAAATCAGTAACTAGCATTCCCACCCTACACCTTGGACACATTCCCGAGTATAAAGTCTCACATTCTGAGGGGAGATGACGTGTTAAGGTTAGGGATTCCTTCTGCTCTTTATTGTGATGACATGTGAGCAGCGGGAAGTCTCCAGAGACAGCTGCAGGCTGGCTAATGTGTCATCAGCGGGAGAAGGACAATCTGAGAGACAGCTGCCTCAGGTTTTCCCTCACATGTGACCACCATACTGCTACGTAAACTCATGTCATCTTTAAATGAAGCGATGGCAGGTCACCTTCCTCATTGCCTCAAAATGAATGTGTTGTGCCCTTCTTTTAGGACTTTTTTAACTCACTTTCCCAAAAAAACAAAATTGAGTGTAAAGTGTAGAGCAGGATATGTTTGCATAGTTAAATTCAAAGACAGCTGTGTGTCTTCACTGAGACATCCTGGCTCCAGGTCAGATCTATGAATGTAATAACAGGACAACCGAAGCACCGTATGACTTTACTGGACCCAGCTGCTTGTTAAAAATAGTTCTGATGCATAAGCTGCTTTAGAATTACACCACAACTTCAGTCTGAACAGAGGAAATACATGGTTTTGCCAGTTAGAAGGAATTTTAGTGGAATAATGAGACTAAATGTTTCTATTGCTTTGATCAGTACAGACAGAAGAATGTTTGAAATAAATCTGTCAATGCAATTTGTGTAAAATTGAAAACAAGTTGTCAAAATGTTGGAGTGTGTCTTTAAAGTTCATATGTAGTGTGAGACAGCAGAAAGATTCTGACAGTAGGTTTTCTATCACTGTCTACTACTGGTTCTGCTGCATAATGTGCTATGTAGTTTGGCCTACAAAACTAGCTTGTTACTTTTTTTGACAAATTTTGGCAGGTACCCTTTTTTTTTCTTCTGAATATTTTTCTTGATGTTGTTTTGAGTCAAGAATATTTGAGCGAATAGGTAATTACTGAAAACAGAACTACTGTATATTTCATTTTGAATGATGGTCATATGCTGCCTGGTTATTTCTTTAAAACAAAGCTTTTCTTCAGCAACCTACAGTATATTATTGGTGTTTTTCACTTTTTATAGTTTCACTTGATATCACAGGTCAAAGACAACTAAAGACTCACAGAATCAAATAAATCATTTTTAAATGTTGGGATTTTGCTACTGAATGGATCACACAGGCTTTTTAACTCCAGCAGTGGGTCAGGTCCCACTGCTGAGGTTAAAAAAATAGTAAATAACAGTGTTTGGATCTCACTGTTGATTCTGTGAAGGAAGAATAAGGATTTCTCGGGGAAGTAAGCTTTAATAATTTCATTCGTGTCCTTGTGGAAGACAGATCCTCATGTCTTGAGAATCCGATGTATCTGTTGTCAGTACTGATGACAGATTGTTGTCACTGTCTACCTAAGCGGGCAAATTCACAACTTCAATGCCACCTGACACCTTGAATAAGTTTTCTCTTCAAAGAAAAATCGCAGTTTACTCTCTATGAATATGCTGCTCAGACACTGCTATCTCCTGACAACATGACACATAGCCTCATGTTGTCAGAGGTGACAAAGACATTCTTGTCATCAGACATGTCTTCTAATGAGGATGTTGGGATTGATGAGGTCCAACGCTCTAACAGCATGTTCTAGCTTCTGTCAGCAACTTCTCACAGGAATGGGAGGAGAATTTGATCAATATTACACAGGATTGAAGTCTTTAGGAAATTAATCTTTTCTATCTTTCTGACTCATTTAATGCTAATGATTCGAGCACAGTTTGTTAGTCATCCCACTGAAGGCCAAGTTCTGGCAGCAGAGCAGCCGTGACTACACAGGATTTGCATTCCGACCTATCTTCCTTGACCTACACAGAATTAATCATGGTGGCAACTGAGGTGTTTCCACCAGGCACAGATATAAATATAGTTTTTTTGGAGGATAGGTAGGCATGCAACCTTCAGAGGAATGAAAGACAAAGCAATGGAATGGGAGGAGATTTGCAGGTGGGAGCTGAAGGAGGAGGTCAGTAATAGATCTGTTACTCACTCTGTTAAAAATGTGAAAGAGTGACGATTAATGTTGGTGCTAATGTTGTATGTTGCATCCACATTAACAGAAACCTCTGATGTAAGAAAAGCAATATTTTTGAGCTTTTATGACACATTTTTGCCTGTGGTGTAAACGTACACCAGTGCTCCAGTTACTTATTGTTTCCTCTGGTATGACAGTTGTCCAAAAGAAGCTCAAACAAGGGTGTGTCTTGGGTTTCAGGATGCAGGGATGGTGGCATGAGTCACATGGTGAGAAGGGACATTAGTGGTGTTGCTATGGGCAGAAGGAGGAGGATTTACTCTTTGGTGCTGTCAAGTTGTCCTTTAGAGAAGGACTTTGTGACAGTTTGATATTTAAGGACAGTCTTCGGGAAGCAAAGCAATTATTCCTGAGCTGGCTGTCTTCAAGGACCTTCTCTGAAACATCAAACTTGACTGCAGACCCTGAGGAAAGTCCTGAGGAGATAAAACCATGGGAGTTTACAATGAACAAGGGTAAGATTATGAATCTGCACGTGGACTCTGTGGTGGCATATTTAATATTTAATGCAAAATTGCCATTTAAATTCATATTTCATCCTTTGTATAATTGTAAGTAATTAGAAATTGATCAGATTGTATGATGTTAATGGCAATTTATTTTTGTGTGCCTAATCGTATGCTTTAGGGCAGAGCTGGAAAAACCAGAGTTCCAAGATGCATTGATCAAAAAGAGCAGAAGAGGGTCCTCCAGCTGTTGCAAAATGACGAGTCCCCATTCCCTCCACAGGCAGTTAAGCAAAGTTCCCCCCAAAGACTTCTCAAGCGATATGATGTTCATAGGTTAGTTACTGCATTGGTGAGATTTCATTTGTAGTGTAGGCTGATGTATGCTAATAGCAAAATTCTTTTTCATTCATGCATATTTTGCAGTAAACAGTGATACATGCAACCAGAACACTGAGAATGAGAGGGCTACATGTAATATGTAAAAAAGAAAATTTTACATGCCAACAAAAGATTGTGTAAAGCTTATCTAATGAAGGTTATTGTTTCATCCTCTCACTATGTGGCATTTAAAATGTAAATTATGCTGCATTTTGAGTCTACTGTGTTTAAGGCTGTGACTTCCATCAGGTGTACAGACAGCATCGCAAGCCTTAATGCTTCAGTCTGCACTGAAGGATCTCCTTCAATTACTTCTGATTCACAAGACTGTACTTCTGCTTTGCTAAGCACATTTTTACACACACACAAACACACACAAACACACACACACACACACAAAAAAAACAAAACACACACACAATATAGATATAATATATATCCATACTATATTTATGTATGGTAATATAAATTGTAACAACAGCAATAACAGCATGTGTAAATGTGTGTATAATATAATATAATAATATATACTGTATATAATATAATATATATATATTATATACAGTACAGTGTATATATATATATATATATACATTGTATATATATATGTGTGTGTGTGTGTGTGTGTGTGTGTGTGTGTGTGTGTGTGTGTGTGTGTGTGTGTGTGTGTGTGTGTGTGTGTAAATGGGAGTGAAATAAGAGCAACTAACTGAAATAGGGTGTTCATTAGCTGATCAAAAGTTTCAGACCACGACTCCAAAAAAAACTCCTTAAAGGACTAAGATAAGAGTTTCTTCGCCATTCTTGTTAATCACCTCAATAATTTATTTTGTCATGCTTGATGCTAGTCTTTCCAGGACGCTAGTTGGAATATTGCTCCAGGTGGTGAAGACAGCTTTACAGAGGGTATCCACTCCCTGGAACTGGTGTCCATTTGTGTCCACTCTTGTTTGCCATTCAACCCCAAATGCTCTCCTTTAGGTTTAGATCAGGGGAGCACACAGGAAGGTTTCCAAAGAGTGATGTTGTTTCCCTAGAAAATGTCCTTTGTCAGGCAGACGTGATTTGCAGCGTTGTCCAGTTGAAAAACCCAGTCGTGACCACACAGGCGGGGGTCTTTAGTCATGAGGAATCTCCCTGCAACAACTCTACATCTGCCAAGGATGGTCCCAAGGAACAACCAATTGGATCCTCCGGCTCACGGCTGGTGAATTTTTTTTCTACATCTTCACTTTTTTTCCCATAACCTTGAGGATCTTTTATGTTTATAATGACTATCTTACTGTGTCCAACCTCGGCTTTTTTGTTTTTGCCATCAGGAGGTCATGACGGTGTGAATGCCTGACAGAAAATGATACTGAATCCACACTTTTGGAAAGATTTAGCCTGTGGTCTATGAATTCTTGTGTATGTGTGTGTGTGTGTGTGTGTGTGTGTGTGTGTGTGTGTATACTGTATATATATATATATATATATATATATATATATATATATATAAAAGAAGCATGACAAATGCAAGAGGACAGTGAATGTGTCGTCAGTAGAAAATGATGTGAATCATCTGTTATGGCCTTCAGAATAAACATGCCTCAGCCCCACTGTGTTAGTCAGTGCTCTCTGCCACCTTCATCCAAACCCAAATGTGGAAATTAGGTATGCAGTGCTGCTTGGCCAGAAACCTGAGTAGCACATTAAGCATTATTACTTCCTTCAATTGGTCGTGTGTCTTTATGTGATAAAATATAAAGATTTTTATGTTTTCTCTCTCTCTACAAACACACACACACACAAACACACACACACACACACACACACACACACACACACACACACACACACACACACACACACACACACACACACACACACACACACACACACACACACCGCTACATGAACAGTTTAAATATTGCATTTTCCCTTTCATGACCACACCATAGAGGTGGTCAGTGAAAGAACATTCGTTCAAAAAAAACAAAAAAGTTTTTTTTTTACTCTTATATTTTTGGCAGTTGGTGGATGGACCCAAGACAATCCATCCAGTTTGGTGGAGCAGTTTTGTCCTGAGTATAATGAGTGGAGACCAGCAGCACGTATGGTCAACAGCAGAGACAATGTGGCAGTGGGTGTACTGGATGGTCAGATCTACACAGTGGGTGGAGAAGACAAACTCAGATGTTACAGCAGTGTGGAGCGGTGAGAGAGGTTCTGTTTAATTTACTGTAACTGAACATTTTTGAGCTCAGTAATTTAATACTTAATCAGTGGGATTGATGAGTTAAAAATAGCTTCTCATGGATTTGTTGTTGTTCTTAACATTAATGAACAGTAGAGGTCAGTATTAAGGCATAAAATAGACAAACTTGGAATAGAAGGGAGTACACACACAGTGCAGTAGTAGAATAGAATATGGACATCATTTTTTCCTTCATATTATTTCCATTGACTGGAATTTCCCTCATCTTTACATGCTGTCTAAGTATCTATTCCCACAGGAGGAGAAAGCCAAATATAAACTTTTGCACACACATCCAGGACAAACTCTCCTCCTTCCTATGTTCTGCCACTTTCTCTACTCCCACATATTAAATGTCTCAAAAGAGCTGGCTCTGCTCCCAATTCCCACAGACTGCCACTCCTTAAGTGAATGCCAACCGAATGACCCCATAATGATCATCCTCAGCTGGCTGCTCACCAACAGCTCGAACAGCCATAGCTAAAAACACAATATCTCATTGTGGTTACCCAATCTGGCGTTGACAGTGCTGCTGTCACATTTTAAGGGAATTTCAGACTTCCCACCAGAGAGAAAATTGGTTGATAAGGCGGAACTGTTGTTTTGGGGTTATGGGTTTTTCAGTAATGACTCTGAAAAGTGAAAAAAAAAATCTTAATGGCCTGCAAGTGGAGAAAAAAGAACTATTACAGATGTTTATACATATTCCCACATGACTGAAATGTTTTCTCCCAGTGTGAATGTGTCATTTGTTCCTCAGAAGCACAAAATTGCAAGCATACAAAGCGTTTGAAAAACAAATATTTCTGTGAAAGATTGCTCTTTTGTTCTACCTAAGCTGTTACTGTTAGCATCTGATTTTATTTCTGCAAATATCTGCTCCTTGACCACCAGGTACAACCCTGACATTGACACTTGGAATACAGATGTAGAGCCCTTGAGCAGCCCCCGCAGTGGAGTGTGTCTGGTGTCAATGGATGGATACCTGTATGCTATTGGAGGGCATGATGGAACTTCTGCCATAAATACTGTGGACAGGTACTTCAGCTTGGATGGAATAAAGATCACTTCCACTTACCAGAATCTTCTTGCTGTAAAGAAATGAAGCTGTTTGAGATGACCCATCAGCGCTGAGCGGCACAGCCTTTTTATCATTTACCACATCAAATCCAGCAATAAAAGCCCACTTTTTCTGAAAATACAATAAAAAAAGTTTTGAATGTGCTTTCACCTCTTTTAAATAAAATAAAATCATCTAATTTCCACTATATTACTTTTAAAGCTAGCTAAAAGACCACCAGGTAAACTGGTCTTACTATGTTTGTGTTATTGTTCTAGGTATGATCCAAACATGAACGCGTGGCGCAGGCAGGTACCAATGCTGACCAGACGCACCAGAGCAGTAGCAGCTGTGCTAGAGGGTTTTCTGTATGTGATAGGAGGGAATGACGGTGATATGGCTTTAAATTCAGGTGAGATAATCTTTAATTTTGAACCTCAAGTATACAAATTATTCAGTTAAATCAGATTTTTTTTCTAATTTTTAAATCTCTAAAATATAAGGAAATAGACAAATTAAATGACTATTAAAAATTTCTGAATATGTGGTCTATGGAATGCTTTTATTCTCACCAATATGATTTTTTTTTCTGATATGAATTCTCAAAATATAACTGGACATTTGTTTACATTCAAAATGTGGCCTGCAAACAAATAAGAGTTCTTGGAGACATTTTCTCAATTGACTTGTTCCTTTTTTGCTTATTTTGACAGCTCTTTGATGTGTGACAGGATTGAGGTGGCTTACGACAAGCTTAACCTTTCCCTGAATAGTCCATATTTTCTTGCTCCCACTCGCGCTCTCTCTCTCTCTCTCTCTCTCTCTCTCTCTCTCTCTCTCTCTCTCTCTCTCTCTCTCTCTCTCTCTCTCTCTCTCTCTCTCTCTCTCTCTCTCTCTCTCTCTCACAGACACACACACACACACGCACACATACTGTACTGTATACATGCACACATCTATCCCTAAGACCCCTGACCTTGCCAAAGATAAACAAGACTTATGTTGTGCTGCCACTTGCCACAGACTATTTCAGTCTGTGAGAAGTTCATGTCATTAAAATTCCCACAACCTTTTTTGGGTTTCAATCAAGTTCACAGTTGATGGAAGTGGTTGGAAACAAACCAACCAATCAAAGTTTCCATCAGATATTACTGGAATACCAGGAACGTATATTCATTTCAGTGGGGCTCTGCTGACTGAAGGATATTTTTAGTTTTCTGTGCCTACCTTAAATTACAATAGATCAATGTAGCTTTAACATACATACAATATAAACACTGTTTGTCTTTTGTAGGTAGTGTTACTCATTTAACAGTGATTGTATGTAGAGTTGTGTCTCATATGGCATGTTGGGCTTTTTCTGACTCCTCTTACCCTGTTAATATCACCCAGTGGAGCGCTATAACCCAGAGGATGGCATTTGGTCAATATGTGCCCACATGCTGAGTCCTAGGGAGAACGCTGGCTCTGCTGTGTACTTGGGTCACATCTATGTGGCTGGAGGCAAAGATGAGCTCAACTTGGAGCTCTGGACCGCTGAGAGGTTCAACCCAGACAATATGACGTGGACTCCTGTCAAGCATATGAGGAACAAGCGGGACAACGTGAGTAATGGGTCAATGAATAATGGGTCAATGGGTTACACAACAGATGTTAGACCTGCCCTCTGATTTAAACAATAGGAACAGAAAACAGAGGTAATATCACGGACATGGCTACAGAACAGAGAGTTAAAACCATTTGTGACAGATTATCTTAAACATTCTATCTATCTATCTATCTATCTATCTATCTATCTATCTATCTATCTATCTATCTATCTATCTATCTATCTATCTATCTATCTATCTATCTATCTATCTATCTATCTATCTATCTATCTATCTATCTATCTATCCATCCATCCATCCATCCATGGTATTATACATTATACAGAGGGAGACATGGATATTTTCACCAAATACAAGAACAATCCATCAAATAAAAAATAATTAATTTCACTCATACTTAAAGAATGTGCTTCAGGAAAGTTTCAGAATCACCAACATTTGTAATGGACTAGGAAACTGGTGAAAATCAGTTTCCTAGTCTGAAGAAAATCATAGGATTCATTTTCATAACAGTTCATAACAGTTGGTATAAAAGACATTTCAGTCTAGACCGGATGATGGGCCAGTTGACTAGTAAGAATATGTACAATTAGTCTATACCACTAAAGAAATTTTAGATGTATTTTCTGTGGTGTGTGCAACAAATATCACATGCATGAAGTTAGGAGTATATGTTTATCAGTGTAAAATTACAGTCTGTGTCTTTCTCTAGGGGAACCCCGACTAGCTTACAAAATCTAAAAAATAGTCAGAAATGTATTACATTTAAAGTAATATGATGATAAAGTTTGATATAATTTTCTCACAGCGATTCTTTCTTATTTGTACCCCAGATGTCCCTTGTAGTTTTAAATGGCACCTTAATGGCTGTGGGGGGCTCTGATGGTGTCACCAATCTTAAAACAATAGAGGTTTACTGTCACCAAACCAACACATGGAGGTAAGAAGAATCCAGGGCTGCAATTTCCTTTTGCTGATCATTGATGTGGGTTTCCTAATGTTTACTCATCCTTTATGTATCCTTATAACATGAAGAAACAACATATGAATTTAATAACTATTGAGAGAAAGTAGCAGCAGTGAGTTACAATTTAGAAATATCTGTAGGGGAACAGTTTTCAGTTTAAATATGACACAACATGGAACAGGGACGACCAAACTTTTAATACAAAAACGCAGTGATGTGTGTGACTAAACTTCAGAGTACATATTTTAGCAGCGGGTTAAGAACTCTCTTAGTGTGATTAATAAAAGAGAGATGTTAGACGCAACTTAAATGTCATAAATAACTGAATATACATTTAAGTGGCACAGTCATGAGGAAGCAAAGTATTGGAATGATGAGCATTCATAATAGTGCAACATTATGTGTCATTCAATCACTGTAAAATAGCTGAGCTGCTGACTCTGGCTAGCCAAAGTCAAAGAAGACATTATATAAAGACACAATAAGAAAGGAAAACGACAATGGCCCGTGATAACAGCAATTACTCCCACTCATTGATAATGAAATGGAGATTCACTTTAATTCATGTAAAATTATTATCTATCTCCTAATGACGATGAAGTTGTCAAATTAATTTCAAGGTCAGGACCAAACTTCTTTACATCACAAGTCTGACTTTCCTAGTCAGAAAAATCCATGGAGTCACTTTATGATTCACGCACTGTATGAGGCTCCTATATATTATATATGCCTTTCGGCTACTCCACTGTCTGAGTCCTTCTATCTCTATCTGTTTTTAGACACTTTGGAAGCATGAAGAGCAAGCATCCAGGAGGGAGAGTGGCTGTGCTTTACTCAGACTCTACAATCCTCACATAATATGAACATGACTGAGGTGTTAGAGAAACAGCCTAATGGATGTACCCAGCCTCCAGGACATATTGTTATATTGTTCAAGTAAGGCAGCATAATGACTGAATAATTGAAGAGTTCACTCCACCGTGAGACATTGCAATGTTGGTTAAAGCTGCGGGAAACAAACTGCTGTTGCAAATTGAAGTACATTTTAGGTGACTGGGTCACCATTAAAATTATAGGTATTTCCGTGTGCCCATCTTACAAAGCAGAGATGACTCAATGGAAAATAAAACTGATTTGTCCTTTAAAAACTGAAAAACGAGATTGTTTTTTCCCAGAATGAACAGTGTATATATATTTTGTTAAAAATCAGATAAATATCTTGGCTGATATTTATGACATATTAAAGAATCTGGATAGAGATTTCCTCTGTTTTTAATCCTAGTAAATCTGAAATATGCAAGACTGATATATGTATGTATGTATGTATGTATGTATGTATGTATGTATGTATGTATGGATGGATGGATGGATGGATGGATGGATGGATGGATGGATGGATGGATGGATGGATGGATCTTCTTCTTCTCCTTTCGGCTTTTCCCTTCAGGGGTCGCCACAGCGAATCAGTTGCCTCCATCTAACCCTGTCTTCTGCATCCTCTTCTCTCACACCAACTACCTTCATGTCCTCTTTCACTACATCCATAAACCTCCTCTTTGGTCTTCCCCTTTGCCTCCTGCCTGGCAGTTCAAAACTCAGCATCCTTCTACCAATATATTCACTATCTCTCCTCTGGACATGTCCAAACCATCTCAGTCTGGCCTCTCTGACTTTATCTCCAAAACCTCTAACATGTGCTGTCCCTCTGATGTACTCATTCCTGATCCTATCCTTCCTGGTCACTCCCAGAGAGAACCTCAGCATCTTCATCTCTGCTACCTCCAGCTCTGTCTCCTGTCTTTCCCTCAGTGACACTGTCTATAGACCAAACAACATTGCTGGTCTCACCACAGGATGGATGAATGGATGGATTAGATTAAAAAAAAAACCCCCAACAATTTAAACATAACAGAGAGATCTAACGTGTTACAAAAATGGTTCAGAATCACTCCTTGTAAGAAAAAACTGTTGATATGTGTGCTGATACATTATTGATACTGAGTAAACGTGTTTGAGTAAAGAAAGTACGTGACCATAGAAAACACGCTGGTGTTTACTGTACTCATAGAAAGTGTCAGATTTGAAAGTGATAAAATAGTTAGTCTTTCGTCACTTGTTATTTTTGAAATTAAAGTTGTAACTTCAACCTTGACTTCTGAAAGGATGCTTTGAATGTAATAAAGTTTGGAAAGTGCATTTAATATTTTCAAGGTGAAATAGTTCAAGAGGCTGAAAAATAACATTTTAAAACGTAATAATAATATTTTGTACGATTTATTGCTCTACTGCTGTCCCATTTTACACCTTTGATTTTTTTTTTTTTGAATACACATCAACTGATGTTAATAGCTGCATTGTTACAAATGACGCTCCAGCGCTGGATGGAAATAGCAGCTCCTTCACTTTTCATCATTCAGCTTATGATAACATCCTACAATATGTAAAGCAACGGCTTGTAAAATAACAGAATCAGCTGGATGAAGTTATGGAAAAGAATTATGTGGGAATCGAGATCCTAAGTGACATCAGAGAGAGGGATCGAGTTGTGACTGCTGGCCTGGGAAAGCACAAGTGGCTGTGTGGGCTTTAAATTGATGACGCTCAGAGCTCTTCTCCCTGGAGAATAATGGTCTGAAATGTGGAGAGGCTGAGCGCAGGAGCGCACACACAGCAACACGTCTTTTCTGGAGCTACACACGAGTCAGCGGTGTCTCCCACCTAAACCTCTGTGCACACAGAATGAATATTTTTTTCAATTTGAGGGGGACCATGGTGAGACAAATAGCAGAAGACAGAGCTGTTCCAGGTATGTTAAAAAAAATGTCATATATAGTCTGAAGAGACTGGGATTTTCTAGAAGTTGCATGTCGGCGTACGCTCCATTATTTATGTTGGAAAATAAGGAGACAAAAAATAAAGACAGTATTATTGAGTACAGTTTTTAATAATGCACTGGTGTTTTTTTATTTGATCATGTTTATACCAGCTGTTTAATTTATTAGCTTGGCTAATGTATTTTTTATAAGAGCTATCTCTTCAGTTACGATTCTGCATTATCAAAGTTGCCCTTTATACCCCTCACCACAAGGTACCTGACACTAATTCACGCTGACATTTCACATTATTACATCGCTTATATTACAATAAGTATCTTTTGTCTGCACTCCAACCTACAGTCTCTTTCAAACCCAGACAAGACTTGGCAGAAATTACAGGCAAAACAATGACGGAGCGCGATCAGACCACGGAATTGTTGGGTAAATTAATTTCGCTAAAAGCCTTTAATGAGAAGTTTCCTGGCAGCACAGGTTTGTCCACTAGACGCCAGATCGTGTCGTGGTTGTCCGGCAGATGGCGAAGCTCCTGCAGGAGGCTCCGGCTTGGGGAACGACTTTCTGCTGCTCCGTCCTACGAAGGAAGATGCTGATGCAGCGATGGAATCACTGACCGGGGACAGTGCACTTACCTATGCGATTACCACAGCTTAGATGCAATTATTATTATTATTATTATTATTATTATTAGTATTTATTATATGGCAGAAAAGAGCAACTGAGAAAGTCCGAAGAAGCAGCGGGGATTTTCACCACTGTGTCGTTACGACGGAGCATCTGGGGACGGCTGTGGCCGATGGACACCTTCTTAAAAAAATCAAGTTGATAATCGACAGCATCGGGATAACGCGACCAATCAACTCAAAATGCCGCTATTTCGTTAAAATTCGCAAACAAAGTTGTTGCTATGCGACACGGAAGTGTCACGTGTGGATGCCGGTTCGGGCTCGCGCGTCCAGGTGTGCTGTCGGGTCTTTGAACACAACGCGTCGCGCAGACCGCTAGCTTGAATCCCCGTTCGTCTCCAGGATGGTCCGCAGGCGGATTTGACTTAACTGAACGCTGAACTTGTTCAGCCTCTGACCGCCGGCGCTCCTGATCGTCACCAGCGCCATTTGTCGAGGATGACAGAGTTGTGTCTGGTTCCCGTTTGATGGCGAACATCCTGTGTCCCCCGGAAAGTCGACCCATGGTGCCTTCATGTGTCTCCAGGAAGCCCGACGGTACCTTCAGTAACAGTGGTGCTCATTTGTAAGTTTACAAATGACTACTAATTTAAATATTACTAATTTAATTTGTGTAATTTCAGTGACACTAGTAAGATTTTGTTCATTCTAATGCATTTCTTCACTATAACCTTATAATGACTTTCATATTCGTAACCGTGGGCTCAGTTAGCCATTAGCATGCTGCCACTCCAGTGGTTGACTTTAATGCATTAATGCAGATGTTTGGGATGAACCCACTGGTGTCACACAGCTCTGAAATACTCTACTCAGTCTTGACATCTCACTAACAAAGTTTGAGTATCATGACATTTTTTTTAAACTGTGATTTTTCTTCAGATAAAATGTATCTGGTCTTTGATCTGTACATTAAATGTGACCTCTGTCATGAACATCCAGTAACAGTTTGAACAGTCAAAATAAAGAAGATTAGAAATTTCCACAGACCTTATATAAGTCAATTTTGAATCTTTTTTTATTCTGGCACAGGGCTTTTTTGTATTCTATTTTTTTCATTGCCCCGTGCTCTATGGGTTGTTGTTGTTTTTTCTTCGCTTCATTTGTTTTCTTTGGTCTGAATCTGCGGTCCTCATTCCATTAAGAGGAAAAAGCATCTTACCGAAAGCCACTGTATTATTGTGATCACTTTGCGTCATCCATTAAATCAACTTTCTAATGCAGACTTTGTATTTTAATAGAGGACGAACCACATTTCATTTTCACGGTGGTGCATTTTTCTTTGTCTCTTTTGTACGCTTAAATCTTCCCATTCAGGTTTCCACAATGTCTCCATTACCCCATACTCTTTACTGTTTCTTCCTTGTTTTCACTTCTTATGCGTTGTGCTCCCATTTACAGTCACAAGGAGCATTCCATCTTGTTCAGCCACAGTGAGCATACATTCACACGTTTACATCTGCTATGTGTGGAAGAAATATCAGTGTCTCATTTCTGACACTATTTTCTCCTTTGCTTCAGGAGCAGAAAATGGTTTTAACACCACCTCAACAAGGGGATAATAGCTGCACACATTAAACCTTTTCTTCAGTTAATATAATAGTAGACAGACCCACTTGAAGTGCTGCTTTCCACTTTATCAGAACATATATGCTATAAAAAGTGAATTGCTTCACATGGTAATATATAGCAATGCAAGCAAATTAATATTAAACTGCACTGCAATGCAAAAGTGTGTCTGAGGACTCCAGATCTGATTAAAGAATGGCACATTTTTGAGGTCTCACTGAAGCTGAAAGAGAAAAAAGCAAAGACTTAGAGTTGAATTGAAATTAATTTCTCTGTCTCTGTCTCTGTCTCTGTCTCTCTCTCTCTCTCTCTCTCTCTCTCTCTCTCTCTCTCTCTCTCTCTCTCTCTCTCTCTCTCTCTCTCTCTCCTCACACTGTCTCCTACCCGCCTTTTGTCATTGAAACCCCCCACAAGAGGCAGTCATGAGCCCCCCACGCCGATCATCAAGTTCCCATGGTGACAGGTAATCTCCTGAAGCACTTCATTTCCCTACATGTAACATTAAGTGACACAGTGCAAACACATAAACAAACATGTCACAGTGAATATGCAGCTAATACTGCAGGCACTAGATGTTCGCACATACATGCACGCGTAATGTTCCGTGTAAGGAGGTAGGTTGTCTTCTCATATTTGCCTCTGCTGTAGCATAGTCCTTAAGCAAAAATGCCATTTTGTTGTTTTGCTTTGTTTTTGAATAATGTATTTAATGTGTCTCAGGTGATCTAATAATACATCATGTGTTTCAAATAGGACAGTAGCATGTAATCATCTGGTTCAGATAAAGGATAGTACATGACGGTGTGCAAGTAGTTCTTTGTCCTGCTCAGATGAATATTAATATTAACATTAAAATTGATATTAATATTAATATAGCACAACTTCTGAGCAAATGGCAAAGCTCTTACTAAGTAAAAATATCTTAAGTTAAGGTTTACCCTACTGTGCAAATTAATGCTCAGATGTACATTCTACATTTCACAGGCAAAATATGAAGATTTGTCCTGCTAGTAACAATAAGGTTATCAGATAACCTTCAATATTAATATCAGTATTGGTAATTGATTATGTTAATTGCAAAAATGTTCACTTTTGTATCGAACCCTGTGAAAGCTTACAATTTTCCCATACCATTAAATCGGTTCTGAAACAAGTAAATTTTTCAATAACTACTTCTTGTTCATATTTGCATTTGCCTTGTTGTTAGTGTCCACTATGTGTTAAAGTAGCTGAAAACCACAGGCACGGACTGCTGAAGTTTATGAGCTGATGCTGCTCTTCTTCTTGTTCTGCAGGCCATCCACTGAGACCCTGCAGAAGAACAACAGCAGCAACTCTGGTGTTATTCTGGACATCTCGTCCCTCAAGATGGCGGAGGTGGATACGGAGGTGCCTCCTCTGCCGCCTCGTTATCGATTCAGGGACTTGCTGCTGGGAGACCAAACATTTCAGAATGATGACAGGTAGCATGAAAGCGGAGCTGGCGTTTGTGTATGTCTACTGTCAAAATAATGCTTGGAATACATATTTTGACCTGTGATCATATTTCACACGTTCACTTTTTACTCAGTGTTTTGGTTTTTTTTTTTTAAATACTGCTGTTCCCACTTTTCCTTGGGCTCCTGTTTTCCTGCATTTCCCAGATTGGCTCCTCATGACAGCCCGCTGGAAATGTGGCAGTACTTGTATTCAGCTATTGGTTTTATGTGTAGGTGTGTACAGCAGTGGAAATAGAAGCAAACTTTTGAGTGAGATTTATTAGTAAAAAAGTAAGAGCTTTGCCATTTGCTAAGAAGTTGTGCTACCATTGATCAGGTATTTGACCTTGTTTAATTGCCTAGTGGTGTAGTTTAGAGTCTTTCCTCTCTCATTTTGAAGGTTGGATGCAAAAACCAATTGTCTGTTTGGCTGTTATCTATAGGAAGGAGTTCAACATCCAGAAAGGAGATCTTGAAATGAAAGAGTTCCATTGTAATCAGACTGTATTTGCTTTGAGAATGAAACGAGCATGTTGGAGCGCTGTGGAACTCTCCGTGGTGCTGAAGTACAAGCATCTCACTGAAACATCAGCAGTCAGTCAGCACTGCCTCACCACTAGTGAATGGAGAGCTTAACTTTGTCTGACTTCAAATCAATCAATCATATGCTACTTCTAGCACAATGTCAAATCCACGTCAGTTTTATTCAGTGATCTCTTTAAAACTGTTTTTTACACTAACTTGTAGTACAGTAACAGCATCAAAGCACAATCATACTTTCTTTACGGTCTAGAGTTAGCTGAGTTCTTGTCTATAAAGAAAAAAACAAAGCAAAGACAGAATGGGCTAATCACCTTAAAGTTGTAAAGTACATTTTGTTAGACATGAAAGTACAGATGCGTCAGTTAAATCTTTGCCACCGAAATGTTCATGTCTTATGTCATCCTGTAATTGGTTTTCTTGTGGAAAACATATAACCCCGACTCATGTAATCTGATATCGTGGTTCTACCCCTCCTCTTCAAAACTTGCTTGGTGTTCAACTTGAACAACGAGGGTTACGTCACTGAACCAACATCATATTTCATTGTTTGTTTTGTCACTTTGCACAGCCGTTCTAGAGTTTAACAGCACACTTGATTTATAATGTTGACAGATGGTAAATTGTCTGTATTATCGCTGGACTCCAGATTCTCAGTTGTCTGGAGCAGCAGCTATGTTTCAGGAATAAGTGGATGTGTTTTTCAATTATCTTGTGTGAATGAGCAATCAACATGATGCCGGAATTTCCTGGAAAATTTTCCATTCAGTCACCCTTTCCCTCCAGTAATCTGCTGTCATTGTGTGTGACATCAGTGTAGAACCTTGTGTCTACGTGTGAGAACAGCTCCACTGTTTGTCCACTCCCCTTCACGTATCAGCCCTTGTGCTTCCCAGGGAATACTTGTTAAACCGGTACGGATTGATTTTTTATTTTTTATTTGTTTGGAGCTACACACAATTTATCGGTGTTGTTGATTTAAGGATAAGAAATGCTCCGAACAGCAACTTACTGTGGAGATTACATTACACAGTAATTACATGAATACATCGTCAACAACATATAGTAACATCAAGTATATTTTGATGTATGTTGCATACTGTGGTGTGTGCATGTGTGTGTGTGTGTGTGTGTGTGTGTGTGTGTGTGTGTGTGTGTGTGTGTGTGTGTGTGTGTGTGTGTGTGTGTGTGTGGGTGTGTGTGGGTGTGGGTGTGTGCGTGTTTGAGTCTGTGCGCTTGTATGTGCTTCATGTTTCATTGAGCTCATCCCACTTGTTTTGGTTTGCTGATCAGCATTAGTTTGCAAAGTGTAATTGTGGTTTGTTGCTGGGTAACTCACTGTGTGTGTCTTGTATCGTACAGAAACGCAGCACAATGAAGCCACACCCAGTCCGGAGAGAAAAGCAATATGTCTCTCTCTGTCAACATATCAGCCTTTGCACAATTTGTCTCTCTTGACTGTAAATTGTGTGAAGGTTTCTCACTAACTGTCTGCTAGCAAACAACAAAACAATACTGAACCACTGCCATGTGATGGGATGTTCTTACCATCAGGGTAAAGAGCCATGAAATAAACCAAAGCTGGGAATGTGCCGAGGGGATCCTCAGTCTATTGTTATATGTGCAGTTTGATTTGTAATAAGCTTGGGTAAAATACTATAATAAGGTTACACTGGTAGAAGTACATTTTCGGTGCTAGTGTGTTGAAGGGTGTGTTCAAATTCATTATTAATGTTGGATGTTAGGACCGATCAGGGATTCCAGCTTCCATTTTCTCTAGTTGAACTGCAGATGTAGCTTGTGTTTGAGGAAAGGCACCACCTTCCCTTCTGGTTTTCCTTCCCAGTCACGGGAATACCATCAATAATTACAGTGTGTCACCCGGGCATCAAGAAAGTCTACTTTGGCATCTGCTACAACCTCTGACTGCCAGCTGTGTGTGTGTGTGTGTGTGTGTGTGTGTGTGTGTGTGTGTGTGTGTGTGTGTGTGTGTGTGTGTGTGTGTGTGTGTGTGTGTGTGTGTGTGTGTGTGTGTGTGTGTTTGTGTGTCATCCTCATTAGATTCACAATTTGATTAGACTGTTACTGGAAACATTTAGATCATCCACATTGTGTGAAATAGATAATGACTTTAAACTCCTGCAGCTTCTTCAAATTAACATCCATTTTTGTGTTGGTAGTGTCCTTAAAGGTGTGCTCACAAGTTTTATAATTGCAGTCTTGCTTTTGTGGTGAGGTTTTCTGTTTCTCACTTGCTCCTATGAGATTGTTTGTATGCCGTCTTTTTCTCTGTGACCAGCTGCCTTGGCAGCCTTTTGGTTTCACTCACAATAGAACCTTTGGGTGTTTTAGAAAAGATCTTTAAAACCCCTGTTGTATCTTTTATGTTCGGAAACTATGCTTAGATTTTCTGGAGATTACATCCACAGCTTCTGCAGCAGCCATGGTGTGATGGACTCTACTGTGGGTGCATAGAGATCAATGCATCATACTTGCCAGTCAGAACCACAAAGTGCTGGTTGTGCCTCATTCACTGAGAGAAAGAGGACACAGTTATAAAACATTTTGCTCAATTTCACAAGAATTCTGTTAGCTTTTCATCCTTTGCTCCATATAACGACAGCCAGTATGACCCGCTGCTGTCTGTCTCTAAACACTCGCTAAGTCTTTTTCACAGTGCTTTTTACAGTAAATCACAGATCCTGCCATGAAAAACAGAGCAGCCTTTATGTCTGTAACAACAAAACAGCTATAAAATGCAGCTTCATGCTCAGACAAACACACACACGTACACACACGTACACACACACACACACACACACACACACACACACACACACACACACACACACACGTACACACACACATGTACACCTCTGCATAATTTGTGTCTGGATTTAAATGAGGACACGAAAGACTTATAGAACAGTATGGTGTTGCTCTGTAATTAGTGCTTTCTGTGCTGTGGACTGGGAACAGAAGCGGAATGTCAGAGGGCTTTGGGGATGCTCTATTTTTTTTACATTATTAGCTCTGGCATGCTTGTGGTTTAGGATGTTGATTATGTCCGGTGATTACGCTTTGTCAAAAGTGAAGCTTCTGAACAAATTAACCCCCAGAGAGTATGTTAGAGCCACAACCCTCTCCTCCTTGTTTTAGCAAAGGGTTAGGGTCTTCGGTGCTGTTAACACTCTAAGCATAATACATCTCTAGAGGGGGTTCACGAAGGATCAGTAGCCAGATGCTCATGCAGGCTGTAGCAATGGCAGCAACTGACATTTGAAGGAAATCTCATTTAATAATTGTAAAACACGTGTGCTCTACATTACCACTGTTCACCAATCATTGTTTTGTAACAACCCTTCCCTTTTAAGAATCATTACAGAAAAGCACATAAAAAGCCAAACCGTAAATAAATGGAGAGTTTTAACTGTTTACATTTAATAATTTCACACAACACAGAAAAAATAGCTTCCCAACTTGCAGTGATCATGAAAACATAAAATTTGACCTAATATCCTTTAAAGTTCAGACAAAAACAATTATTTTGTGCAGTCAGCACAAGCAGCTTTTGACTAGGTATTTTCAGTTTTGTGAATTTAGGATTAATATTATTATTCTGCTGTTATTTTTGCTTCTTGTAACTTTAACTTCCTTTGAGGAATGGCATAAAGAGGCATAGAAACTTGTTACATTTGACAAACATAGGAGATCAAGATCGCCTAGTTCTACATCCAGATACATATTTTAATTATATGTGTTACTGTGCCATGCAAAAAAAGTCACATCTTAACGTCCCCAAAACTGTACAAAGCAAAGGCAGCAAGACTGACATCACAGTAAGAGCTGAACTTCCCTTTGCAACCATGTAGAATGAATTAATTCATCAAGTGTGATGAAGTGCATGTTCACATGAATGTGTGTCTTCTTGTCTCGCGGTAAGTACAAGATGTGTATCAGTGTAATGATATTAAGGTAGGGAGCCCTTCATTGCTGTGGTGTGAGTGAGTGTCGTATCTCCACTCATTTCTTCCTGTCTTTGGTGTGGATGTGGGTGTGCAGTGAAGTGGGGGTGGGGGTTGTCTCTCTTCTGAGCTGTCATTATCTCCAGGGTTGGGTGTTAGAGGGCCATAATGACTGCTTGGCTGTGTGGGTGCTGAAGAGGAGATATCACGCCGAAGTCATTGGTCTGACAAGCATTTGGTGTGTGTGTGTGAGTGTGTGTGTGTGTGTGTGTGTGTGTGTGTGTGTGTGTGTGTGTGTGTGTGTGTGTGTGTGTGTGTGAGAGAGAGAGAGAGAGAGAGAGAGAGAGAGAGACTGCATTCACCATGTGTGTACTTGTGTATGAGTGTGTTCACCTGTGAGTACCTGATTATACACGCAAGTCTACAGACATGGGTTTTATTTCTCCATCTGTCAGCTAGCAGAGGTGGAGACATCCCCAGTCAACACCAAAAGTAGAAACAAATCACTAAACATTTTTCTTCCTGCCGACAGTGTTAAACAGTGCAACAGGGAGAAAATCATTCCTCGGCTTCTCCACAGTTGTTTTTTTTTCTGCTCCAATCAAGACAGGATGCAGAAAAATGAATAAGGTCAGAGTGAGGAGTATTAGTTACTAAATCAACTCTTAGCACCTGTTGTGAGTCATATCATGGTTCTTGAAATTTTAACCCAGCATTGATGAATATTTTACTCTAAAGCAACAACTAGTTTTGAACATGGATCATTCATTCAAGTTGCTGTGAAAATGTCCAACATGACAGCTTTGGAACAGCACAGAAGGCGTCTCAACTATTACTGACAATCACCGTCAATCACCGTTTTTTTCTGAAAATATATCTCATAATTCAGACTGCAGTGTTTAGCAATCAGTGCTTCTTTTCTTTCTTGTGTTCTGACACAATGAAAGGACTGATACAGGCAGCATCTGTTTGTTTTCACTAATTCTGTAGCAGCGGGGATTAATGGCTTGATTTTCACCTGAACATGTTTTAGAGGCTAGTGACTAGATGAGCAGAGGGAATGCGGAAAAAAAGAATAAAAAAACTAAACAAGGGGAAAAAGAAGAAGGGAATAAATGACAGAAAAAGAGGTGAAAAAACACTCAGAGAAAAAGGAGGCAGTGATGTGTGACGATGATAAAGGATTACATCCATGTTTAATCCAAGATCTCAATTAAGAACTCTGCTCAACCTCTAAGATTGATTTCAAATTCCCTTCCCCCTTGCGTCCCTTCACCACTGCTTGGAATTAGAATATATAGGTGGCAATAGTCACTGCTGTCAACACATCAAGAGTGAGCAATGTTGAACGTGTGCTTTACTTGTTCTGATGAGTTGCAGAGTGATTATGTGTTTGGCCCTCTGTGAGTTTAAGGATTATTGTTATTACAACATTGAAGCAGAGGCTTCAAAACACATTGTCACATTCTATAGGGGCGGGCTACTCTAAGGACTGGTGCAGTCAGTGAGAAAGAACGAGAATATGAACAGTGGTTGTAATGGAGAGAGAGCTGAGATGTTGCCATCCTGAAAAAAAAAAGCAATTTGGACAGGGCTCCATTTCAGCTATTTCCTCTCAGATTTTTCTCCCCTTCATCAGAGCTTTGAACAAAAGTGTCTTAAAAATAAAGAGCTGGAAAGCATAAATCTTTATAGAGCACTATTATTCATCTTCTACAAATGAAATAGTGTTGAACATTTCAGAATGTCAGTGTACAGTCTGAGTGGGACAGCACAAAAGGAGTTATTGGTATAAAATAGAGGGCAGATTATCATAGGCAGGTTGCTTGGAGAAAAATAAGATTTCCCACACCCTACAGAGCTTGCTTCTTTTCCGGGCCATTGCATCTTGTGACTAGAAATCTCTGGCGTATTAGTGGCTTAGCCCCCATACTCTGCCTTGCAACATTAATTGGTATCTGTGGAGTTCGCTTAATAAGCAGCTGTGATAATGGAGGCATTCTGATGAGGTTGTCAGCATTGTTCCAGAATGTGGAAGAAGAAAAAGCATCAGATGACTGTTCAGAAACCAAAGATACAATAGTAATGTACGATGGCTAATTTTTTCTTATTCATTCTTATTATACAGTACATGTTAATTTTGGTTCAGTTTGTTGATCTTTGTAGGGAATTGAGAACTGACCTATCAGAATTATATACTGTACATCTGGTTATTGAACTTGATTTTGCACAGTCTCAATGTGGAACCGCCACTTGGTGTCCTACCCTACCTTTGTAGCAGTTTGCTCATTAAGCCCCTTCTAGACTCAAAACTGCACAAAGTAGCAGCACAAAACCCACGAGAAAAATATTTGGACTGTGGGTCAAGCCGGAGAACAGGACACCTGAAAACACATCACTCTGCCAGCCAGCAACATATGTCCTAGGGAGGGTGTGTCTTTTGCACTACACAATAATATACAGTAGACACATATTTTTCATCCCCTGCTCTTCTTTTCCTTTTGACTTTTCCCTTCAGGGGTTGCAGCAGGGAATCAGTTGCCTCCATCTGTCTTCTGCATCTTCTTCACTCACATCAATACCTTCAGGTCCTCTTTCACTCCATCCATAAACCTCCTCTTTGGTCTTCCTCTAGGCCTCCTGCCTGGCAGTTCAAAACTCAGCATCCTTCTACCAATATATTCACTGTCTCCTCTGGACATGTCCAAACCATCTCAGTCTGTCCTCTCTGACTTGATCTCCAAAACCTCTAACGTGTGCTGTCCCTCTGATGTACTCATTCCTGATCCTATCCATCCTGGTCACTCCCAAAGACAACATCAGCATCTTCATCTCTGCTACCTCCACCTCTGTCTCCTGTCATTTCCTCAGTGACATTGTCGGTAGACCAAACATTATCGCTGGTCTCACCACATTTTTGTACAGCTTTCCTTTCATTTTAGCTGAAACTCTTCTATCACACATCACACCTGACAATTATCTCCACCCGTTCCATCCTGCCTGTACACGCTTCTTCACCTCTTCTCCGCACTGTCCATTGCTCTGGACCGTTGACCCTAAGTACAGTATTTTCTGCACTATGAGGCGCACTGGATTAAAAGGCGCATATAATATTAAAAAAAGAAATAGATTTAAAAACTAGTGGCTGTCTGTCCAGTAGCTAGAGCATTCATGACTGTGAGTACCCTTAATCAGCTGTGAACGGCCCTATTGTTATTTCAATGAGGCCATTCTGAGCCTCATCAAGGAAACGTGATCACCTAATCACTTTGCCATCTTAGAAAGAAGTCAACACGCATGGTTTTTTTCCTTAGCTGCTGAGATTTACTGATAAAAGTACTACAAAATACTGGTGTACAAAATTATCGAAAAACATAGTCAAATTAGATTTTATTTCTATAGCTCTCAGTGATGTGTGGGGAGGAATGAAGAAGTCTCTTGGATGAGAGACGAAACATCTTCAAGAATTTTAATGTCCAGTGGATTGACTTAAACAGCTTTTGGATGACCATGACCTGGATGATTGAGAACCTACACAGACATCAAGGTTCACGGAGGTGAGACACTGACATAAAAAAAGTCAGTTCTTTGAGCCAGACAAAGTGGCATATTTGCAAAATACGGCATATTAAAAAACCTGACATTAAAACCTTGTTAAATTCGTGGACCACTCAGTTCGAACAGGGCGGCTTACAGTATTTCCTGATCTGAAATTCGAAGCAGATATTTAAGCTCCGATGTTCTTCTTCGTTTATTAATTAAATATAGTTTCGATTGATCGGTAGTCCAGTCGGAGGTGAGGTGCAGCTATTTGCTGCTGTGCTGTGTGTCCTAAACAATTTTTAACCAGTTTTTAATGTCAGGCTCCTAATTTACTGACAAATACGATACTTTTTTACTCCTAGAACTGACTTTAACATCGATGTCTCACCGCCGTGAATCTCACTGCACGTTGCTGCCAGACAGAATACACTAGCCTAAATGCCCCCCCCCCCCCCAACGTGTTATTTCAGGTATCAACTACATTTGCAAATCTATTGCAGCACCACCAGTCACCTTTGTCTAGCAGTGACTGCTCTTGAATTTTCAGAAAAAGCTGGAAGTTCAGCTTTGAGGTCTTTCATTCACCTTTACACCAGTTTCTCCGTGTTTCCACAGATTAATAGAATGGACCGTCACTAGATTCCAGATTACAGCACTGACACTCGACAATAGCATTTTTTAGACCAATTAAGTTTAAAGTGGGCAATTTCCAGCACCACAGTAGTTGGAAAATACTGAGATCCGTCAGTCAGTCAAACTTTATTAATAGATTTGTTGAAAGTTCCGTTTTGCTACGGAATCGTAGCCAGGCACTGGCGCTCTCCCCAGACTGTTCTGCCGTCAGACAGCAGGTCAGTGAGAGCGGCACTTCGGTGACGCCCCTAGTTGTTAGGGGGCGTAGGCCCGAGTGCCTTGTGAGGGTGCCCCTGGTGGCGTAGTGTGGCATGACTGCCGGCCAGACTGCCGGCTTTTTTTCAGCAATCATGCTTTTAACCAATATTCATATGAATATTAATCCATATATAAGGCGCATCAGATTATAAGGCGCACTGCAGGTTTATGAGAAAATTATAGGCTTTTAGGTGCGCGTTATAGTGCAGAAAATACTGTACTTAAAATCCTCCACCTTCTTGATCTCTTCTCCCTGTAACCTCACTCTTCCACTTGGGTCCCTGTCATTCACACACATGTACTCTGCCTTACTGTGGCTAACTTTCATTCTTCTCCTTTCCAGGACAAACCTCCACCTCTCTAGCTTCTCCTCCACCTGTTCCCAGATCTCACTACAGACATCATAGTCCATGGAGAGTCCTGTCTAACCTCGTCTGTCAGCCTGTCCATCACCATAGCGAACAAGAGGGGGCTCAGTGCTGATCCCTGTTGCAGTCCCACCTCTACCTTGAACTCCTCTGTCACACCTACAACACACCTTACCACTGTCTTACAGTCCTCGTGTCCTGTACCACTGTAACATACTTCTCTGCCACTCCAGACCTCCTCATACAATACCACAGTTCCTCACTGGACGCCCTGTCATAAGCTTTCTCCAGATCAACAAAAACACAATGCTGCTCCCTCTGGCCTTCTCTGTACTTCTCAATCAACATCCTCAAAGCAAATGCCACATCTAGTACTCTTTTTTGGCATGAAACCATACTGCTACTCATAAATACTCACTTCTGCCCTTAGTCAAGTTTCAACTACTCTTTCCCTTAACTCTATTGTATGGCTCATCAGCTTTATTCCTCAGTAGTTGCCACAACTCTGCATATCTCTTGTTCTTAAAAATGGGCACCAACACACTCCTCCTCCATTCCTCAGGCATCTTCTCACTATCTGAGATCCTGTTGAACAGCCCAGTCAGAAACTCTACTGCCACCTCTCCTAGACACTTCCATACCTCCACAGGTGCCTTTCCACTCTTCATCCTCTTCAATACCCTCGTCACTTCATCCTGACTAATCTTTGCTACTTCCTGGTTCACAACAACCACCTCTTCTAGTCTTTTTTCTCTCTCATTTTCCACGTTCATCAACTTTTCAAAGTACTCTTTCCATCTTCCCATCACACTACTGGCACCTGTCAATAGACTGCCATCCCTATCCTTAATCACCCTAACCTGCTGCACGTCCTTCCCATCTCTGTCTCTCTGTCTTGCCAACCTGTAGTGATTAGTCTCTCCCTCCTTACTGTTCAACCTAGCATACAAGTCATCATAATCCCCTTGTTTGGCCTTTGCTACCTCTACTTTCACCTTACGCTGCATCTCCCTGTACTCTTGTCTACTCTCCTCAGTCCTCTCAGTGTCCCACTTCTTCTTAGCTAACCTCTTTCTCTGTATACACTCCTGTACCTTCTCATTCCACCACCAAGTCTCCTTATCTACTTTCCTTCCAGATACATACCAAGTACTCTCCTACCTGTCTCCCTGATCACATTAGCTGTAGTTGTCTCTTGACCACCCAGAGCCTGTCTTAGCTCCTTTGTAAAAGTCAGGCAACACTCCTTTATCAGCTTCCACCATTTCGTCCTCTGCTCTGTCTTTGCCCTCTTCATCTTCCTCAACACCAGAGTCATCCTACACACCACCATCCCATGCTGTTTGGCTACACTCTGGCCTACCACTATTTTGCAGTCACTGATTTCCTTCAGATTACACCGTCTACACAAGATGTAGTCTACCTGTGTGCTCCTACTTCCACTCTAATAGGTCACCCTATGTTCCTGCCTCTTCTGGAAGAAAGTATTAACTGTAGCCATTTCCATCCTTTTTTCAGGTCAACCACCATCTGTCCTTCTGCATTCCTGTCCTGGATACCAAACCTGCCCATCACCTCCTTATCATTTCTGTTTACTGCCCCAACATGTCCATTTAAGTCTGCACCAATGACAACTCTATCACTTCTAGGTATGCTCTGCATCACTTCATCAAAGTCCGACCAGAATTTCTCCTTCTCCTCCAGCTCACATCCTACCTGTGGAGCTTACCCACTAACAACATTGAACATCACACCTTCGATTTCTAGCCTCAGACTCATCACTCTATCTGACACTCTTTTTACCTCCAGAACATTCCCAACTAACTCCTTCAAGATATCTCTTACTCCATTTCTCTTCCTATCTACACCATGATAGAACAACTTGAACCCTGCTCCTAAACCTGTACCTGTAATCTTGCTACCTTTCCACCTGGTCTTCTGGACACACAGTATGTCTACCTTCCTCCTCTGCATCATGTTAAGCAGCTCTCTATCTTTTCATGTCATAGTTCCAACATTCAATGTCCCTACTCTCAGTCCTATACTCTTGGTGTTCCTATTCTCTTCTTATGAACACACTTTCCTCCTCTCCTTCGACCAACAGTCATCCAATTTCCACCGGCACCCTGTAGGTGAACAGCACCAATGGCGATCGTTGTTAACTTGGGCCTTGACTGATCCGATATGGAAGTCATGGATTTGATTTGCATGTTTGATTTGGCAAAAGTTTTACGTCGGATGCCCTTCCTGATACAACCCTCTGTATTTATCCAGACTTGGGACCGGCACAATAAGACACTGGCTTGTGCCCTCTTGCGGCTACATTTTTTTCTCTGATCGAATTAAATTTTTTTATCTCTTCCAAAATAAATCACAGATTTTAATTGCCTCTAAAATGACTGTGTCAGTAATTTCCTTTCACTGTGGGGATGATGCAACATATGATTGCTGTACCAGTTCAGAATAATTTCATACACACAGGAAATTATTGAGTAATTGTTAAGGTTTTACAAAAGAACACGATAAACAATCATTGCTGCACTTATATTAATAAACACACCATATGCACAACATATAGAGGTGTTTTTTATTCACAAGAATGAAACACACACAGTGAAATCCAGTGATGTTGATAGTGAGGTCATCCTAATGGTTGGAGTGATGTCACACTAACAGCAAACAACAGCTAGCTGCCAGGCTAAATTCACTTTGACTCATCCTTAAGCCAACAAAACCATTTCAAGTTTGCTGTGCAGGGATGCAAAATGAACAAAGAAAGAGGTTTAATGATAGGTTTTTGCTCTTTTTCAGTGCTGCAAGAAGCAGATAGTTCCTTGATTGCTGTCCTAAAGATTAATATTAAAGGTTACATACAGCTTAAGGCAGGCATGGACAGTTTCTTCTGTAAATTCACGCTTTTTTTAAGCTCTGACTCCAAGCCTATAGTGAAACATTTGTCATGAGAATGAAAACTGGCTTGGCTTTATTTTCTTTGAATGGAACTTTGATCCATACACAGTGAGGGAATCCATAAGCAATCAGACTCACAAACTGAATCAATACTTGCTATGATATCTCTGAAATGTGTCACTTCCCATGCCTAGCTTAAATGCAAATGAATTATGACTCACTATTGCCACTTTTTTTTATTTCTGTAGTCAGAAATACCAGCTGTGATATAATTTCTTGTGATGACGTACTTACCTGCCGGTTTGACTTTTATCTGGCCAACACATCAGCTGCCAATCATCTAGTTGCCATGGCTCACTGATTACAGGTTGTAGCATTATTTTCTCACAAAGGGCTCAGGGCAACTTCCTCTAATGGTACATTCAACTGAATCATGTTTCTTTTCTTAAATAAGATTTTTAGCCATGTGAGTCAATATGGAGTCAGAAATTGGAATGGGGTCCAAGGCAATGCTGCTGATTTGTGAAAGAAAACTTGAAAACTTGGTGTGAACACTTTAAAAAATTGGGCACACTCGCCAATACTACTCAGACACTATTTTGATTTATTACTGAAGTAGAGAATAAACATTTCTGCCACAATCCAATGAGTAAATTCCCCTGCTGTTCACATCTTCTTGAAAAACATAGATTTTTCTCTAAGTCTTTGCAAACAGGCTGGTGAATAACAGGGGGGTTTTGTCTCATAAGCAAATGAGAACAACACAACCTCTTGTTGTGCAGCATCAAGATGGGAACAGTTCTGATCTTCATAATCTTCATAATACTTGAATGCTGCGCGTTTGTCCTCAATACAGTCTAATAAAAGCCAAATAAGATATGCAAAAAAGGCAAAACGTTCGGTGATGCTGCACATGTAATTGCACGTGCTGAAGTAGCACCCCCCCCATTCGTCAAAGTACTCTCTGATTGTGTCAGGGCCAAAATAAAAAGTTGAAAGGAGTGATTAAATGGTCCCACAGAGAGTTTTTTTGGGGGTTTTTTAAGGGTGAACCACTGGCTCTGCCAAACTGACTTTACATAAAACCTACAGTCAGACATTTGTAGGAGAGAGCATGAGGTTATGACCACTATAATAGTTACTTTTCACATGAATCAGCCTTTGGCAAAACAGCAGTCGGAGAGCAGAAGCAGGCCTGTGTATGTGTGGGGTGAGTGTATGTGTGCTGCGTAAGCTTACCAGTGGCTACGACTAGACTTCCTCCTTTTCTATGGCTATGTTGTACGCAGACAGACAGCTCACCCACAGCGGTGCCAGCTCACTGCCTTAATGTGCTTTCACAGGGGAAGCTTTATCACAGCCATCTATGTTGAAGCATAGGATGTAAAGGGTGGGGGTGGTTGAGGTATGGGTGGTGGGTGTAAGGGGGTGCTGGTTCCTCACAAGACATAAAATTATCTGTCTCATTAACTTTCCTGGTGTGTCTCCATTTGAATGTCATTCTCAAATTGAAGTCGTAAATAAAAGGAAATATATGAATATCATCTACAGCTCACCATCAAACTTATGTGAATACCATAATGTAGAATAAGGTGTGTGAAAATTATTCTGTTATTCAGGATCATTTTCATGTTCTGTTGAGCAGTATCTTCAACCACATTTTACTTTAACGTATGCAGTGACATATTTATTTTATCTTTTCTCCTCCATGGTTGGAAAGCACTCATCTTGCTAGTCCTTGTATCTGTTCAAGTTTATACACCTAGCATTTCAGAGTTCAGCTGTTTAACAGCTATTAGTGTTGTCTAATATGCCTCAAGGGCGCAGTGGGTAGTGCTGTCGCCTCACAACACGGGGGGTCCGGGTTTGAGTCCCGCTCTGTGCGGAGTTTGCATGCTCTCCCCGTGTCTGCGTGGGTTCTCTCCAGGTTCTCCGGCTTCCTCCCACCTCCAAAAGCATGCGCTTCAGGTTGATTGGCCGGTCCCAAATTGACCGTAGGAGTGCGTGTTTATGTGAGTGATTGTTTGTCTCTATGTGGCTCGCCAGTGTACCACTCTGCGGTACACTGGCATCGTGCCCGGAGTGGCCCCCGCCTTACGCCCTGAGACTGCTGGGATAGGCACCGGCTCCCCTTCGACCTGCGTTAGCGGATTAAGCAGGTTGAGAAAATGACTGACTGACTAATATGCCTCACACTTTTTTGTTTTGTCCTCGCATTTATGCTGAAAAATAGCATATAAAAATATTCAGTATAAACCAGGTGGGCTAATCATTCTTCAGTCATAACTTCACCTGAACAACCAGAGAATTGCTTTCACATGGTAAAGTCCTTTTGGTAAGTTCCACGAACAACTAGATAGATAAATAGATAGATGGATACTGTATTTATTAATTTTATTTTAATTTTAATTTTAATTTCTTTATTAATCCCAGAGGAGGAAATTGCACATATTCACTGCTCAGGCATTACATAACGAATAAATACTGGATAAACACAAGGAGAAAAAGAAACACTGACATCACAGGACATACCACAAGACACACACTACACTAACAGACACATGTAGCATGAACAGGACATATACTAAACTATAACTAAAATATAAACAGTATAAAATTAAATAAAATCCATTCCACCGTGTGCTGACCTCGCCAACCCCCCCCCCCCCCGCTCCTCCTGAGAGAGTCATGATGCCCCCTGATGGCACGGGGCACGAAGGAGGACCTCAGCCTGTCTGTGGAGGCGCTGTGTGACAGCAGTCTGCCGCTGAAGGTGCTTCTCTGCTGGGAGAAGGTGGTGTGCAGGGGGTGACTGGTGTTGTTCATGATAGCCTTAATTTTAGACATGGTCCTGCTCTCCAGAACTGTCTCCACAGAGTCCAGGCTCAGACCGACCACTGATATTAAAGTAAAGAAATATTTAATGTCATGACAGACGATGAACCATGCTTTTTTTCTTTTTTTTAAAATCTCTTTAAGGAGATCATCTACTGTTGTATCATTATGCCCAAGGTATAGTGTTGCCAGCGTAATGACATTGTTTCTGCCAAATTAAGTAATCGCTCCTAATGCCTCGGCACAGGAAACTTCCTGGCATTCAGACTCAAGCTGTTATTATCATTTATGAGCTATCAACATAGATATTATTTTCCATAATGGTGGATATGGATTCATTTCTAATCTAACTGGATATGATTTCTTATGTTAAACAGTTACATAAAATCCACTTGAATAGCTCCGAATTTGCTTTATTTCAGTTACATACGTGTGACAGTGCCATGTCTCTGCCCCTCCCTGTTGCTTTAATGTGACATGTCTATTCTTCAGTTTAGATAATTGTTATTGTTTAGGGTTTTTGTCTACACCCTGATTTGTCTTATTGTTTTGTAGTTGGGTCTGTGGTTCTTCCCAGCTTTTAAGAAGCATGTAAATATTGTGGGTGCAGCATTAGTGCCTTTGCAGGAGTGGAACAAATGATGACACTGGTGTCTATATATATTTATATAATGACATTTCTCCAGCAGTGGCTCATAACCGGTTACTGTAGCCTGGTGTGTTTTCACTCAGCTGTCAGCGTTTACAACATGCAGTTCTCCTTTTGACCACTAGGCTGTGCTCAAATCTATGCTTCCACAACAGCTTCTGCTGCTGATGTCTGCATCTTTTTTGCTTTCCAATGCATCTATCACTGCATTCACTTCCTGGCTTTTTTGGATTTGGATTCCTTGTTCTTGGTTTTAAACACTTCACACTGTAGTAGACACTCACAAAGTGATACTTTCCTTAAAGAACCCCCCCCCTTCCAAAAAAATTACTTTAGAACACACACACACACACACACACACACACACACACACACACACACACACACACACATTATTGTTGCCAGTGCAACCATAACATAGTCATAACAGTTTTTTAGATGTGTTCATTTTATCACCTCTCCCAGTTTGGGGGGAATGCAGATTAAATACTGTATGTGACCCACTCTTCAAGGGTGTGCTTCCCTCAACCCAAGGTTAGTATAATTTTATTATGTGATTCTCTTGCGTATTAGCACTGACTGCTCAGCTCATAGTGCTACACTGGCCACATTAGAAATTAACTGTATCCTGTAAGTACATGGCTGTTAATGGACCTGGAGCAGCAATTTATACAAGTGCCTGAACTGAATTAATGTCTAGCAAAAAAAGAGACAGAAAGAAAAACAAAGGGAACACATACATCAGCTTCCTGGGTGGTAATGTAGAAAAGAAATTACTTACAAAGCTTCTGATCCCTCTCAGGTTATGAGTTAAAGATTAATAAGTTTTAAGTTTGCTGTTGACTTCTTATGAATGCTTACGTCTGGGGCACATGCTAACCTCAGAATAAGGAGGTTTTGGTCAGTGGGTTGTTGGCAATGTTGCATCCATTTTCCTGTTTCATTCATCTATTTATCAAAGACATGATCATCACATGAATTGGAAAAATAACCCATGGCTAATGAATGATCGTAACTGTGTTCCATGTATAATTTAGCTTTGACTAGTTAGGCAGATTTTCCATAGTTCAAGCTGTGATTTTTGGTCTATCAATATATGATTTCAAAGACCTCTGCTAATTATATCATTATTCACTTATCAAGGATTCAGCAACCACATGGATGATTGACAGCCCTAAATTTGACACAAATCTACCACTGAACACTTACAGTGTTTTGCTATCAAATATGGAGGATCCTCTGAAAACACAGAGGCTCCAAACTCCGCAGAGAAAGAGGGAAATTCATTTATAAGAGTCTGGTTCTGCCCTCCTGAAGCTGCTGGATGATTGCCATGCTGCTGTTACCATAGCAAACATTACCAGAAGCAAATCCCTGAGGGGGATTTCTGTCCTTCATTGGGTGTGTTGCTGGGCTTACGCTAGGCATTCGCAACGTCGCCATAGGCGAAGTAAATTCCAGATTGGCTACAAGATTTTTAGCTTATGTAGCCACAGTGGTGTTCTTATTTTTGGGAAAAAAAGGCTAAAACGTACAACTTTTCTGGACTCGTGAAAATCCCCGAGCCATAACAAACTTTTTCTCTTGCTAGCGCCGCTATTTCCGTCAGCGCCACATTTTCAAACACCTTATACACTCTCTGTGCCTTCTCCTCTTCCGACACCGTTTCAAAACCAAAATGCGTCTTTCTGTTTTCCGCCGCTTCGCTGGACCAACGACGACCCGTCGGAAGCCATCAGCCCCCAGACAGACCCGACACTCCAGCGGCCAGACCCACAGCGGTAGGGGTGGGCGGATCGATCCAAATATCGATATTATCGATACTAAGCAAGTACTGGGATCGGATCGATACTATTGTTCTGGGATCGATACTTCGCTCCTCCACCAATTTCCTCAAAGCGCCGCTTCTCTGCGCAAATAGCGCACCCCCCTGTCTCTCTCTCCCAGCGCCCCCTGCTGCTCTATGAGGCCCCGTCCACATGCTGACGAATTTTTTTGAAAACGCAACTTTTTAAAAATGCATCGAAAACGATTCGAGTCCACACGACAGTGTTTTCAAAAAAAAAAACGTCCACACGTAAACGCAGCAGTGCGTTTTCGAAGACAGCTATAAGCATGCCAAACCATGTGGTGGCAGTATTGAGCAAATTTTATCCAATAGGAATCCTCCGTGTTTTGTTGTCACAACACACAGGCTCATAAATATGACATCACAGCGGTTTTCATCGCAGGCAAGGCGTCAGCGTTTTTAAAAAGTGGCGGATACGCCATCCACACAACAACGCAGGCCCAGCGTTTTTAAAAAAATCCACCTCGGCCAGTGTTTTTAAAAAGTTGCGTTTTCGTTCCGGATATCTGCGTTGTCGTGTGGACGGAAGGTGTAAACGCAACAGAAAAGTTGCGTTTTAAAAAAATCCGTCATCGTGTGGACGGGGCCTGAGTCTCTGCCTGAGTGACTCAGGCACACCTTTAGCCCCTCCCCCTACCTGGCCACTGACCTGCTGCATCCTCCGGACAGAGACAATGGACTCTGGCAGAGGCTTTTCAGCCAAAAAAATCAACTATACCCGGGTAATCTGTTTTTCACAATGTAATTGGGTATCAATTTTAGGAGATTGGTTCCATGGTTATATGTTCACCCAGTTGAAAAAAATCTTGTCGATTAATCTATTGATTAATTCTATAACTAAAGTAATCAGATAAAAATACAAGGTTCACAATATGTTATTGATATTGTTATTTATGTGACTGCTTTCCTATTTGGTCTGAATTGTAATGATATAAATAAAAGTTATTTAGTGAATGAGAAGAAACACCATTTTCATTAGTGTAATATTTATTATCCCAAAAATGAGTCTCTAATAATCTCTAACTTATTGTGAACCATGTACATTAAGGTGTTAAACAAACGTTAACGCCTGAAATAACATTATGTTACATTGCTGCTTTTTTTGGTTTGACTCTCTTGACTTTTGTTCTGAACTAGTTGTTGTAGTAGAAGTTTTATTTTTTATACTGGTAAAGCCTGCATTGTATTTATCTAATAAAAAATGAAACATTTGTATCGCCAAAAATCTTTGTGCTGTGTTTGTCACAATTATAATAAAATAAGTCATGGGGGGGTCAATGATCTTGACATTTCCAAGCAAATAGTATCGGTATCGAATCGGTATCGGCCGATACTACCCTGTATTTACTTGGTATTGGATCAATATCAAAATTCCCGGTATCGCTCACCCCTACACAGTGGCTCCCTGGGGGCTCCCCTTATTTCCGTTGGCGCATGTTGACGGAAATAGCCAAAGTGGCCCGAACGCTCCTGATCATTAAATATGCACTCGGGTCATGACCTCCTTTAATCCAATGAAAAACAAGAAGATTCTATTTTTACAAGCTAAACCCGCGAAATGGTGTACGACAAGGCAAAGACGATTGATCGAAAGAAATTAAGAATACAATGTTATATAGTAAAGTTATATGTTAAAATCCTAATTAAACAACAAAAGGTTGATGCTGAGAGGGGGTAGGAGTGGTGACAGACCAATCAGAAGGTAAATGAAAGACATAACAATACTTTTTTGCAGTCTTAGACTTTTAATCCCTATGACCGGCAGAAATAACCAGTGATGTATGTAAATGTGTATTCATCTTGCTTGCTACTTTTCATGCCTTTTTAAATTGAAATGAAAAATCATGTTATCGAACTTAAAAAAACCCAAAACTAAACTATGGCATACCAATGGTGTTGGTGGTGGTCAAAGTTAAAATGTCTTCTAGTCCAAGTAAAACTTACAAGTAAACATGAGTAATATTCTTTATGACTGTATCTTCAAATAGAGAATACAAGTTTTCAATTGCTTAATTTCACATTTATACCTGCATAAAGTAGGACAGAAATAAAGATAGTTAATCTTGAACTGTTGACTTTAGTGTATTTTTGTAGTAAACTGAACAGAAGATTTTGCCCTCAGAATGCAGGAAAACAACCCCATTTTCTAAAAAATTTCCCAGGGGAGGCCCGTACCCCTCCTGTGGGGTACCCCCGCCCCCCACAAGCATTGGTCGTCAGTGCGCTGCGCCGCTGTCTTGGACACAGAATGTGGCTTTTTGTGGCTTATTCAATTCTTTTACACTGAGTCACAGTGGCTTGGTCTTACTACCTCCTAGTGCAAGCCCAGGTGTTGTAAATGTGACGTCATAGTACAGTTGTTTTCATTGATAGTGGACACATCTTTTGTTTAATTAAGTCATTGTAAATGACACGTCATCATGATAGTGTATTGCGATATTGGGTTTGCATTTTAGTTTATGATTTAGTTGAGGTAAATCGATAGTAATAATGGCTTGATTTAAAATGTAATTGCATTTTAGTTTATGATTTAGTTGAGGTAAATCGATAGTAATAATGGCTTGATTTAAAATTTAATTGCATTTTAGTTTATGATTTAGTGGAGGTAAATCGATAGTAATAATGGCTTGATTTAAAATTTAATTCGGTTTTTAAACAACGTTAATTTGCTTTAAAGAAAATGTGTTTTAATTACTAAGACCTCCAGTTAGTGATTATTGTTGTTGATCAGTGTCTTCATCAGTAATTACGCGTCGTTTCAATTGCCGATCACCGGTTGTGTGAATAGTTTGGGGTGCCTGTGGGGTTGGCCGAGCGTTTGACGTTCTTCCGTGACGACGCGTGAATCTCACAGACGCAAGAAGACCTCACATCTCTATCAGGGATGGAGGAACGTTCGACGAGCAGCACACAAGCCGATGCTCGCCTCACTGTGTCTGAGGACCTCGTGATGCGGCAGAGGCACAAGCTCCCCCTCCACCTTTGCGCAGCACCAGCGAGACGGGAGATGCGGTTTTCTCCAGCGGCGTCAGTCTCCGAGTGAAGCCGCCTGTTCTGACACCAGGAGGAGGGAAACTGTTGGCCGGAACCATGGCAGGCGCGAAGCTGACGCCTTCGCCATCGGAGATCGACCCAGACGTGAAGACTGAAGTGCAGAAAACACCAGAGCCCACCTGGGTCAATCCCTCCAATCCTCTCCGGACTATGGGCTCTTTTGGGAGCGATGCCGGCCAAAGGTAGCTGCCTCAGATCCGCACCAAAGTCGCATGTTTCTGAATCCATTCGGCTTCAGCACATACAGTACATACACCGTAGACGGCTGAATGGTGCATGAAGTCTTCTAAATAACTTGGATCGTAAATAACCTTTGCCAAAAGTTGCACCATGATCAATATTCTAAATATTTCATCACCATTAAATCTATCCACCCATGACTTGTGGTTTTATCGCTCAGCACCAGGTGTCTCAGGCTTAATTTTCTCCATTACGGTAGAGCATAAACACAAGCCATGCGCCTGCATGAGTCGGTGTCATGACAAACAGCTGAATAGTTTCTGCTCTGCCGTCAGTCGCAGCATTTCTTGGTTTAATTTAATGCTGCAGTGTGTCGTGATTACATAATTTAGATGATACTGCATTCCCTTAACATTTTAATGAATCTTAATGTTTTTATAGGGTTTGGGGAAAATGTTGCATCACAGAAATCAAAGTGGATCTTGAAGTGAAATTGTGATCAGATTGATGGATCAAATAAAAATGCAAACCACAGGTGATTGAGCTGATGTACCTTTGTTTTTGTATTTCATCACATCTGTTCCATTCAAGAAAATTTGCTTGCAGCCTTCCACCTTGTACCATTTGGTAGACAAATTACGTTGTGGTTTGTGGAGGATGGGTTTAACCTGCAAAAACTGAAAAAGACTTTCTGTCAGGGAACAAAATAACATCAGAGAATTTCTGAAATTCGTATTATCTTTGCGTATATAAAGTTGGTTGTGCTGAGAACAGCAAGATTGCATTTTTTGGCAAATTTTTAGGGACAACTTTACACACGGTGTGTTGGTGGTGCAGTGTGTTCACTCTGTATATACGCCAAAACATTTTTTTTTTAAATTTCACTGTAACACATACCATTTGCTGTAACACATACACACATCTGTGATTCTATAAATGCTTTTCAGATAACAACCACAACAATAGTTGTGTCGGAAAAGCAAGTACTGTACTTGTATTTCATTCAGGATATTGGCGTTGTAAAAATGGTGGAGATCATTAAATGGGATGCATACTAATCTGGCAAGTTTAGAGGTATTGTCACCTAAGTTGTAAAAATGAGGCTATATTTTGTGAAGTCTTTTAAAATATTAATAAAATGCTGCTATTCCTCCTTCACAAGCCCATTAATAATAGAGACCCACTGAGAAAGCTGCCAACCAAGGTTTCTTGAGGACCATTTGTGTGTGCTGTATGTAGTTTGTAGTTTGTTCAGAAAGGTGGAAACATGTGCTTCTTTAAATACTTTAGGGCAAAGTGTCTTTTGTTTTTGTGTACCGAACATAATTTTATCAAAGCTTTTTGTGAAGCCAGTATGAGGCGCTATTAATAACACCTAATAACACTGATCAGCAGGGGATGTAAAAATGATAATGACAAGAAAAAAAATCACAACATAACACTGTCCCCTACTGGATCAGCTACTCCTTAAGTCCAAAAATATAGACTAACGTTTACTGTAACTGGTGACAGCGATTATGGAAATGGAGCTCAGGAATGAAGAAGAGGTGAGGAAAAGTTAATGAGAATGAAATGGGCAGAAATATTAGTGGTGCAGCTACAGCTGCAATGGTATATAATAATCTCACATAATCAAAAATGAGTTAGTGTGGAATGATGTCATCAATGGGGGTGATCTTCACAGTGTTGTGTCTGTGTTGTGCTTATCCACAACCATGACTGGATATCTGTGTGATCAGCAGGTCAGCAGTCGCTGGCAATGGCTGTGAAAACAGATTCGTAAGCCAGTCAATCAAACACCACTGACTGCAGCTACATTGCAATACAACTGTTTATTTCAGGGTCGATGAATGCGTCTGAAAATTGTTGAGGCTGTGATACTGAAGGAATCCATTGACCAGCTATTACCAACCACTATTAATCAAGAAGGAATTGTTTTATTTTCAATTACTAAATTAATTCTTAAGTTAGATTGTCCTTCTGTCACTTTATTTTAACAAATGGTGAAAGGAAAGGTTTCATCATATTCCTAAACCCCCTACTGCATAACGATAGGATGTTGTCAGATACGTGAGAGCTTTCTGGGTCTTAAAATGTTTTCAGTTTGGTATTTCGGTCCAGCTGCCTGAGAGTGACAGGATATCAATAATGTGGCTCATGCTGTAGCACAGCCAATAAAGAATTCAGTTCCTGTTCATTTCACATCAAAAGTAAAAGTACATGTTTTTTGTGTTACTTGCTGCTTTGGCGTGAGTTGCAGTATTGCTCCTGTATCAAGGATACTGGTCACAGAGATATTTTCTCCCAAGTATTACATAACTTGATGCCAGTTTGCATGAAGCACACAATGAGCTAATTTTAAAAATTCATCAGCAACATCTCGTAGAAGTTAAGACCCTGTTATTGCTGGGCTTGCACTAGGAGCTAGTATGACTAAGCCACTGTGGCTCAGTGCAAAAGAATTGAGCAAGCCACAAAAAGCCATATGTGTCCAAGACAGTGGCGCATGGGCGGACAACCAACGCTCGTCGCGGGGATGGGGGGGTGGGTCCCGGGGTCCGCCGGGAAATTGTTTTGTAAATGGGGTTGTTTTCCTGCATTCTGAGGGCAAAATCTTCTGTTCAGTTTACCTACAAAAATACACTAACGTCAACAGTTCAAGCTGAACTATCTTTATTTCTGTCCTACTTTATGCAGGTATGAATGTGAGATTCGACAATTGAAAACTTCCATTCACTATGTGAAGATACAGTCATACAAAATATTACTCAATGTTTACTTGTAAGTTTTACTTAGAAGACATTTTAACTTTGACCACCACCAACACCATTGGTATGTCATAGTTTATTTATTTATTTATTTTTTAATTCAATAACATGATTTTTCATTTCAATTTAAAAAGGCATGAAAAATAGCAAGCGAGGTGAATACATATTTACATGCATCGCTGGTTATTCCTGCCGGTCATAGGGAACAAAAGTCTAAGACTACAAACAAGTATTGATAATATCTTTCATTTACCTTCTGATCGGTCTGTCACCACTCCTCCCCCCTCTCAGCATTCACCATTTGTTTATTAATGAGGACTTTAACACAAACTCTACTACAAAACACTGGATTCCTTTGATCGATCGTCCTCGCCTTGTCTTACACCAATTCGCGGGTTCAGTTTGTAAAAAAACAATATTTTTGTTTTTCATTGGACGAAAGGAGGTGATGACCCGAGTGCATATTTAATGATCGGGAGCGTTCGGGTCACTTCGGCTATTTCCGTCGGAATGCGGAAATAGTGGCGCTATTTTCGCTAGCGCCGCTCGCTAGCGGAAGTACCGGCGCTAGCGCCGTTCGCTAGCGGAAGTAGCAGTGCTAGCACCTCTAAAGGAAATAGCGGCGCTAGTGCCGCTCGCTATCGGAAATAGCCTAACGGAAATAGTGAGTGCCGCTCGCTAGCGGAAATAGTGAGCGAAAAAGTTGTAAGTTGTAGCCTTTTTTCCGTAAAAATAAGAACGCCACTGTGGCTACACAGTCTAAAAACCTTGTAGCCAATCTGGAATTTACTTCGCCTATGGCGAAGTGGCGAATGGTTAGCGCAAGCCCAGTATTGAATATATTCCATAGACCTCATTGTGAGCACACTCACATAGAATTGATCACTAAGCAGAAGGAAGTGCAATCCCTCATGGATGCTAGACTAATTAATTCAGTTAGCTAACTGATATCTATCAATTATTTAGATATCGATCCCACTATTCATGACATATGAATTTATAGATTTATTATTAGTATTTAATCACTGCATGTTTTGCTGTGAACTTTCCATCATATTGTTTGTTCACATTCCTTTTTAATGAGTTGCTGTTCATTTGTACCCTAGTTTTAACTAATTGTATATCATGCCACTTTTTTTGTTGCACGGACTGGTATATGCCCTCCTTTCTTTTGTTTGAAGTTTATTTATAGTAGCCTGCTTCTACAAAGTAATTATACTTTCATTTTGATTTGTCTACGAACGGTTTATTGCAGGGTCTTAATGTGTTCCTTTGTGGTACATGCCTGTTGTCCATCATTAATGTTCATTAAAGATGGAGGATGAAATCTCTCAGAGGTTGTTCTGAGAGTTGAAACTAATAACAAGTTCCCTGGTTGCTATGCATGCAATTAAACTAAATGAACCTTTGATGTAAGAAGAATCCATCTCAATGAATGCTAGGCCTTTAATTAAGGTTCTGTAGCACTGAGATATCAGGTTTGTGCGTGGGTGTGTTGTAAATAATTGTTTACAGTATGTATATTGCATTTACATAAAATGGCTTAAGGGTCAGTAACCCAGATCACAACTCTTCTCCTGTTTCTCAAGATAATTAAGGAGAATAAATTTGAGGGACAGAGGAAAGTGAGAAGGGGAACTGAAGCCAACAAAGATCTCACACTGAATAATTTCATTTGATGCTTGAGCCAGAAAACAAGGAAATGGAGAAAAATTCCCAATTGAATTAAATCTTTTATCAAAGAGCCGCATTTCAATGATGCATCTTTTTCTACTGATACATCTATTCATTCATTCATTCATCTTCCAACCCGCTTAATCCACTAACGCAGGTCGCGGGGGAGCCGGTGCCTATCCCGGCAGTCTCAGGGCGTTAGGCGGGGGACACTCTGGGCACGACGCCAGTGTACCGCGAGCCACATAGAAAGCCACATAGAAACAAACAATCATTCACACACACACTCACTCCTACGGTCAATTTGGGACCGGCCAATCAACCTGAAGCGCATGCTTTTGGAGGTGGGAGGAAGCTGGAGAACCCGGAGAGAACCCACGCAGACACAGGGAGAGCATGCAAACTCCGCACATAGCGGGACTCGAACCCGGGTCCGACGTGTTGTGCGGCGGCAGCGCTAACCACTGCGCCACCGTGCCGCCCTGATACATCTATATGTTTCTGAAAATTCAATTCAGAAGTCTATATAAATGCATTAAAGCAAACACTTTGAAAAATTGGCCTGTCAAATTATGGTATATGGTTATAATTTTGGAAACATATAAATTATGTAAAAAGCAGAGTTAAATAGTCTTGTTCAAATCATGAAATACACATTTTATAATCCATTCTTTAATTTAATTTGCATTTGCTCACAGTCAATAGTTAAACTAGCAGGTTCTGTAGAAAAAGAGATACGGTGGTACTGTTGCTATGGTTACTTGTAATTTAATATACCTGAAGTCTATTTTAGGTCTGAGGTGTTTGCTGTTGACCTGACGTGTGTGAGGTGGTCTATCATAAATAAGACTTTGGTGTACACTTTCCAGCAACTTTTATTTTGTAAGAGAATGGTACAATAAGCCATGCAGCTGTTGGTTCTGATTTTGTGTATGTACACATCAGTGCTTCATAGTATATAATGAAACTATAGAAAAAGATTGTGTTCATTTTTAACTAGGTGTTGAGTTACTTCTCTGAAACTAGTCAGTCATATTTCTGCAGTGAGCATGAAGGGTCTCTGTGGCACGTGAGAAGCTCCAAGTGGAACTGTGACATAAGACAGAATGTTGGACAGCTTGCTGCTGTACATTACCAGATTCAGAACTACAAATCCCATTTGTCCATGAAAGTGCTGCAGAGACGTTGTATATGTGATATGCCCTCCCACTTTATATCAGACAGTCCTGGAGGCAGCTGTGAGTGAATCTAATTGAAAGCATACTTAGTGTTTTGCACTTGTCTCATGAGCTCAAGTCGTGCTTGTCATTCCACATCTGCTGTGAAGAGGTGAGGCTGTTTGTATTTTCACATTTGTGTGTTTTTGTCATTATTAGTATAAAGATTGAAGAGCATCTTAATTTTAACTGCATGAACATTAGGGTTTTTTATTTTTATGAGAGAAAGGAAAGAACCATGTTAGTGTGTTTCAGTTTGAGTCCCATATATGCAAAAGGAACTTATTTTTTAAGAACATCTAAGCTGCTGAAGCTTTTTAGCAGACAGATATAATTTTTATGGCTCTTTAAAGACTTGTTACACTGCCACAAAATGGACAGTAAAGGCAATGCAGAAGTGCTGATATTGTTGTTATGTGCTCCATCTTTGATTATCAGAATCATTTTCTAAGGGCTTTGCAACACCACTATTTTGTATATTCAATATTACCAATCATGTGATTGGAAATGTGTGATGTGTTACTTACAGTGCATCTGTCTGTTACACAAAAAGTAATTTATCGAGTCTCAGATGATCATGACAGCCGTTTCTTATTTATTGTTGCTCTTCTATATGCATTACAGGTCTAAAATAAAGTAACAAGATAACTAATGGAATTTAACTTGAAAAGGGAAGCCTTTTGATTCAGCTGGAAGAAAAGGCTTTTCATATTTTTTTATAATTACCTCAGTCAAAGATGCACGTCTTTGCATCTACAATTACCTTTGACTACAGTCAAAGGTAGTTGTAAATGCAAAGAAGTGCTCCAACAAGTAGCAGTAGCACAATAGGACGAGAGTAGTTTCAGTAGTAATGGAGACATGGCTGCATTTAAACATACCCAAATCAGCAAGCCAGCTGCACCCAGATGAACACTGCACATCTATCTGTGGGTGGTTGAAGGGAAGACGTGATACCAGATGCCCTTACCAGACAACAGAACAAAGTAGAGGATAGCACTTATAAATTAGCAGTAGATTTCCACCACTTTAAGTTTTGTTGTTTCTCATCGAATATCACTATATTTTACATCAGACTGTGCTCCACCATTGCAGAAGAGAATGAAGAGGTTATGATACAGTAATAACATTTTCCTGAAGCACTTTCATTTAACCAGCATCCAAATTCCTATCAGAAGTTGACAGAAATTCAAATGTCTCACTAAAAGACAAAGACAGGATGCTAACCTGCTTTTGGACTATGAGAAAATACATTAGAGTTTTTGACACAATAGAAAATTCTATCTTCTTCTTTTCCTTTTTGCGTTTCCCTTCAGCGAATCAGTTGCCTCCATCTAACCCTGTCTTCTGCATCTTTTTATCTCACACCAACTACGTTCATGTCCTCTTTCACTACATCCATAAACCTCCTCTTTGGTCTTCCTCTAGGCCTCCTGCCTGGCAGTTCAAAACTCAGCATCCTTCTACCAATATATTCACTATCTCTCCTTTGGACATGTCCAAACCATCTCAGTCTGGCCTCTCTGACTTGATCTCCAAAACCTCTAACATGTGCTGTCCCTCTGATGTACTAATTCCTGATCCTATCCTTCCTGGTCACTCCCAAAGAGAACCTCAGCATCTTAATCTCTGCAACCTCCAGCTCTGTCTCCTGTCTTTCCTCAGTGACACTGTCTATAGACCAAACAACATTGCTGGTCTCACCACATTTTTGTACACCTTTCCTTTCATTTTAGGAAAGGTGTACAAAACTGTACAAAACAATAGAAAAATCTATGAAAGCCAGAAAATGTGCTTGGTTTTTTTTTTGGGGGGGGGGGGGGGGGGGGTTTGGAAGATGTCAGGCAAATTAATATTTTGACTGTAGGTTCTCGTAATCAAGATAGTGAATATATTGGTGGAAGGATGCTGAGTTTTGAACCTGGGCTTGCGCTAGCCAAGCCCAGGGCGATGTTGCGAATGGCCATAGGCGAAGTAAATTCCAAATTGGCTACAAGGTTTTTAGACTTTGTAGCCACAGTGGCATTCTTATTTTTACGGAAAAAAGGCTAAAACTTACAACTTTTTCGCTCGCTATTTCTGCTCACTAGCGGCACCCGCTATTTCCGCTAGGCTATTTCCGCTAGCGAACGGCGCTGGCGCCTCTACTCCCGCTAGCGAGCGGCGCAAGCGAAAATAGCACCGCTATTTCCGCATGCCGACGGAATTTAGCCGAAGCATGCCGACGGAAATAGCCGAAGTGACCCGAACGCTCCCGATCATTGAATATGCACTCGGGTCATCACCTCCTTTCGTCCAATGAAAAACAAAAATATTGTTTTTTTACAAACTGAACCCGTGAATTGGTGTAAGACAAGGCGAGGTCGATCGATCAAAAGAATCCAGTGTTTTATAGTAGAGTTTGTGTTAAAGTCCTCATTAATAAACAAATGGTGAATGCTGAGAGGGGGGAGGAGTGACCGATCAGAAGGTAAATGAAAGATATTATCAATACTTGTTTGTAGTCTTAGACTTTTTTTCCCTATGACCAGCAGGAATAACCAGCGATGCATGTAAATATGTATTAACCTCGCTTGCTATTTTTCATGCCTTTTTAAATTGAAATGAAAAATCATGTTATTGAATTTAAAAAAATAAAAAATAAAATAAACTATGTCATACCAATGGTGTTGTGGTGGTCAAAGTTAAAATGTCTTCTAAGTAAAACTTACAAGTAAACATTGAGTAATATTTTGTATGACTGTATCTTCACATAGTGAATGGAAGTTTTCAATTGTCGAATCTCACATTCATACCTGCATAAAGTAGGACAGAAATAAAGATAGTTCAGCTTGAACTGTTGACTTTAGTGTATTTTTGTAGGTAAACTGAACAGAAGATTTTGCCCTCAGAATGCAGGAAAACAACCCCATTTTCAAAAAAATTTCGATGAGCGTTGGTCATCTGCCTGTGCACCACTGTCTTGGACACAGAGTGGGGCTTTTTGTGGCTTGCTCAATTCTTTTGCACTGAGCTACAGTGGCTTAGTCATACTAGCTCCTAGTGCAAGCCCAGTGAACTGCCAGACAGGAGGCCTAGAGGAAGACCAAAGAGGAAGACCAAAGAGGAGGTTTATGGATGTAATGAGGGAGAACATGAAGGTAGTTGGTGTGAGAGAAGAGGATGCAAAGGACAGGGTTAGATGGAGGCAATTGATTTGCTGTGGTGGCCCCTGAAGGGAAAAGCTGAAAGGAGAAGAAAAAGGTTCTCATAATCAAAAATAACCTCAAATTGTGATTACAAGGAGTTTTACAATTGTAATTGAAGATCCTCTGTGAATGACAAACACCATGTCATGACACCACTTACAGCCATTCTGGAACGTTCTAGTGTAGAGAACATTATGCCATTCTTTTGTCAAAAATCCATTTTGGCTATATGTAGAATCCCATAGCTGATGACTTCATTTGGTCCGGGGGACTAAAGTAATTGACTGAGTCTGCTGTTGACTCGGCAAAATGTTTTGGCTAATTACTGGAAATGCACATGTCCTCTCTTGTGACCTTGTCTCTTTCTGGGTTTAATGGACATTCCATTAGCCAATTTCAAAAGGCATGTATTTTATGATGACTTCAGTTTATGTCAGAAACTTTCTATGTGGCTTTTCATTCATTTGTTCATTTTCCTGACGGCTTCATCCGCTTGCGCAGGTCACGGGGGCAAACTCCAGGTGCAACCCCAGTGCACCGCAGAGCTACACAAAGATATACAAACACGCACACACACTCACTCCTACGGGCAATTTGGAACGGCCAATTAACCGGGGGTGGGAAGTGGGAGGAAGCCGGCCAACCCGGAGAGAACCTACGCAGACGCGGGGAGAACATGCAAATTCCACACAGAGTGGGACTTGAACCTGGAGGTGTCTTGTCTTACGGTGACAGCGCTACCCACTGTGCCACCGTGCTACCCTCAACGTGGCCGACGCTTCAAAATTCAACTAGCAAAATTATGACTTTTGAAACAGCATACGTCGATCAGCCTTGACATGAACACCTGCCTAACATCATGTAGGTGCCAATTGTTGCTACAATTTAAGCGATAGTATCTTGTCCATTAGATTGGACCTCACAGACCAGTCTTCGTTCCCCAAGCCTGCATTAATTGGTCATGGCTGCCTATGGCCCTGTCACCAGTGATGGGTTTCCTTCTCTGGACAGTTTTTGATAGATATTGATCTGGAACACCCCACAAGAGATACAGCTTTACAGATGCTCTGACACAGTCATATTCATCATAGTTAGATCCTTGTCAAACTCACTCAAATTCTTACGCCAGTCCATTTTTCCTGCTTATAACACATCAACTTTGAAAAAGTAAAGTTAGTTACTTTGCAGCCTAATTCATCCCACACACTAATCAGTACTAACTGTTATTCGCTTCAGTCAATGATCATAATGTTATGGCTAATTGTGGAGATTCATTTAATTTTCCTTCATTGCTACGTTGACATGCTTTCATAATTTATAAACATTCAAGCATTATCAACCTAAACTTTATTTTGATCCATTTACTGTTGCTGACTTATTTCATCCACAATCAGTTTGGATGATTATGAATGAAATTTAAAAAAAATCAAGTGTAGTTTGGATGTAATATATAGTTTTGTTTGTGGATGGTCTAGATTAGAGGTCGGCAACATTAAAAGTTCAAAAAGCCAAATTGGACCCCCCCCCAAAAAAAAAAATCAAACTTGTAGCCTACTGTCAAATTGACTAAGTAGTTTACAAATGCATAATGAGTTTAAATGTTTATTTTCAATGCAGCGCATCCTGGAGAGAATGACGCACCGCATGACTACTCTGTTGTACTATACAGTATTTGGTGCATTAACTTTAACAACCATTACTACATTAATGGTATTATGTTTTGTTGCATTGATGAACTCTTTAAATCTGCACCCCAATGCAGCTCGCATATCAACGATTGCTCCTAAATAATCCCCGTTCAGTGTGTCATGGTGATGAACGTCTCTGGACTCTTTCAGGGAGGAGAGGTGAGAGAGCCTCGCTGTACATCCCTGATGAATACAGTCAGCTTGAGCTCTAATGACAAAACAGTGTTTCCGATCCTCTGCAGACTTTTATCGAGCATGTTTAGGTATCATGTTCTAAATAAGCAGTGCTATTAATTCGATCATTTCTTCTTACGGCTCATCGGAGTTTACATACCTACACAACAGCGCTGTCTGTTCAATATCGATCACATCACAAGACTCATCACGTTTAATTGATAATGCTGGAGTTGAATTAATGTCCTTGATTTGCTAATTGGTGATGTTACGTGTCGTTTCCTTAACTGTCTGCGGAGAGAAACATGTCTTTAATTTTCTGTATTATCTCTTTTGTTTTTCGTTATTTTAATGAATTAATCCTTCGTGTAATCACCGTCTATTGGAGATATATTCAGGGGGAAAGAGTTTTTTTGGAACCACCTTAGCCACTGCGGTAATTCTGGTCAGAGAGCAATCACCACACAGGGAACAGTTCAGATTTCTGCTATTTAACTAATAACTTAATAAGTATTAATAAGCATTGTTAAATAATTAATATTGTTAATTAATTATTAATAAACATTGTTAATTAATTATTAATAAAGACTACAGAACCTAAAACTGTGAACAGGAAAACAGCCTCTGTTAATCATATCGGTAACTCACTCAATCGCATCTGAGCTGTCTTAAAACGTGCCTGACTAAATTTTTAAACGTATCAATAACGTAAGAAACGTAGGGAATTTACAAAAATAAGTTTTATTTGCAAATGTTTTTAGCTATGAGTAGAATATCCGTCTATATTTTTCTTTTAAGGATTATTTTTTTATTTTGTGATTATTCTCCAGTGACCCGCAAGGGTGGCGCATGCGGCTCCGGAGCCGCGGGTTGCCAACATCCGGTCTGTCTCATTTGACATGATGTATGATACTGTTTGTATATTGATGTATGATACTGTTGCAAAGTCGGTAAAAAGATTAATTTACCTTTCAGTCCTGATAATAATACAGAACCCTCCAGAGCGAGCATAAGCAACAATGGTGGGGAGATCTCCCTCACTTAAGAAGAAACTCCAGGAAGAACCCATCCTCTAAAGGGCAGTCACTGAAGGGCACTATTTGTCATGAGGTTTCAGAGATGTGTACCTAATAAGGTATAAAAGTGAAAATGTGACCTTGACCTAGTTCATGGTCAAGATTGTGATTTAATTTTCATCACCTTACCTCCCTTAATATAACGCCTTTTGTTTCGTCTTTCTATCTTATCCGGTTCCTAAGATATGTGCAAAAATATAGGATAGAAAATATCTCACACCATACTGTAGATCAAAGCTAGTGCTTTGACCTATGATCTTGCACTTGTCTTCTCCCTCGTCTTTCTATCTAATCTGGTTCCTGAGTGTACAAAAGTTGAAATTTGACCTAGTTTTCTCAAGGTCAAGGTCATTATCTCATTATCATCCCCGGTGCCGCCCGAGTAATGTGCTCTTTGTTTCATCTTTCTATCCGCAACCGTTGTGAAGATATTTAGTGGATGAACGGACGGACGGACGAACACACAAACACTGAAAATTACAATACATCCCTTTCGCAGGATGTAATAATTATACCATGTGTTATCATTTACACAAAGTTAAACAGTCCTTCTGATAAAATTGTACTGCTTTTGTCTCAATGGATCTGTGTAGAGATGAAATAGCTTTGCAATTACTTGTCATGGAGAAAATTACTCTGTGGTGCAGCTTCAGTAATTGGTCTCTAGGTTAAATTTAATACAATGTAATGTGAAAGTTAATTTATTCGGTGGTAAATTAAACCCTGTTTGACCTTTGACCTGAAGCACATCAGAATTGCGATTATGTCACACTAATATCCTGTGATTCCTCTCGTGTTATGCACCTTCTTTGGAAGAAAACGGGTATGTTCTCTCATCTCCTGTGGTTTGCATTAAATGCGGCAGTCAGTTATTTCATAAGCTGAAATGTATTTATTTTATTTTAATTTATTTTTTTATTTAGGGTTTTTTTATAACCAACTTCAGACTTGAATCACATTTACCACATCAACACTAACATCCAAAAAAAAACCGCTGATGGGTAGAAGCCAATAGGCTTGTGAAATTCCCGTCTCCCAGAATCAACAAATGTTTTCAACCAGTTCTATGTTTTAGTAGCAGAGAAACTTGTTTTGTATTTCTGCCTCAAGCTCAGATACAGTAAATTTCTGTATTACAATTCTCAAGTTTAGAAATACATTTTGATATAAAATGCAAACAAAAGCAGAAAAGAAAGTTGCAGTAGCATTTTAATGGCATCCTTTTATTGCGTTAACAAACCTACCCTCTCCTAATCTGTGCCTATCTGTGTCCATGTGTGCTGCGTCCAGGTATCAAGAGGAATACAGTATGGACTCAACCAATGCCCAGTAAGTCCTTGGCAGCATCATGCTTGCATGGCATGGAATTTTCACAACCACATAAGCACATTGTGTATGCAGCTCTGTTCACTCTAGAGCCCCGGAAATGGAGAGAAAGCCTTCAGTGGTTAGATTACTTCTGTGTAGACAATGATTGTTGTGGTAATGGTGAAGAATAATTAATAATATCATTGTGGCTACCTTTTCAACAATTGTTGTGGTAAACACTCAAAATAAATATTTAGTTCAATGTAGATTTTGTCACACCACAGGAAATGGTGAAAAGGAAGCATTTATGTACTTTTTTTTACTTTTTTTAAAACTTTCTTCACACATCTCCGTGTATTAATCATGTGAGCAGAGATGGGTGTCTCAAATACCGTACTGTTTATTACTGATGACTTCAAAAAATGTCAGCTGCATTTGCATGATGTTAAATCACTAGTCATATAAAAGTTTGTAATCAATAATGAAAGCCTTTGAAGTTGATATGACAAAAAAATGTGTAAAATATGTAGCCACGATACACAAATACACAGTCTAAAAATTTTAAATTCAGCTTATGTTTATTATTTTATTCATTCATTCATTCATCTTCTTGAAGACAAGACAAGATAGTCTCATCTTCAACCGCTTATCTGAAATACGGGTTGCGAGTTATGCCGCAGCCTATCCCAGCTGGATACGGGGTGGGATACACCCTGGACCGGCTCATCGCAGAGTCTTATTATTGTATGAATTACCATTATAAGTTATGAAAATTTTTGACCATAATTTACTTTTTGGCTGAATATTTTCCTGAGCTACACATTCAACGTACCTTTCATCTTGTTGGTGTTCTCAGCATCAACCCTACTGAAAACAAAGTACCAGCAGTTTTACCTGTGTAGGTCTAATTTGTTTCAGTACAGAATTCTTTACCTCCCATCTCAAACAAAATAAGGTGGGATATATAGGAGTGGGTCCTATCCATTCATTCAGCATCACATTTAATTTCTAAAACATATCTCACAAACTGATTAGTATTTCATTCATTCATTCATTCGTTTTCCATACCGCTTCATCCGCTTTCACGAGTAATGGAGGTTGCTAGAGCCTATCCCAGCAGACTATGGGCACAAAGCGGGGGGACACTTGAAACTTGAAACTTGAAACTAGACACTGCCGACACTTTGCCAGCACATCGCGGAACCACACGAAAGATGAACTTTCACTCACGCACACCTATGGACAATTTGGAACTGACCAATCCAGGTGCAGCGCATATATTTGGAGGTGGGAGGAAACCGGAGAGCACATGCAAACACGGGGAGAACATACAAACTCTTCACAGAACAGGACTCGAACCTGGAGCCATCTTGCTGTGAGGCGACAGTGCTAGAATTTCTTCACTTGTTTTTTTTTTTTTTTTTTTACGATTATATAATTATGTGCTTGTGTAGCAGTGAAATATTTTATTATTTCCTTTTAATCTGTTGGTGAATCCCATCAGTTCCTTGCACTTATGCATTTTTTTATTTTAAAAATTGTTTGTATGGACTGACACCAATGACCCCCACAGAGTATCCCCACAGTGCATTCTGCCTTCAACCCGCCTGTCTATCCCCTCTTGGGTGACCTTGATGACACTGCTGCTTCAGCTTCACCCCTCCTCCTTCTGAAAGAGGGGTTGTGCCCCCTGATGGCACGGGGTAGAAAGGAGGTCTTCAGTCTCTTTGTAGAGGAGCTCAGTGATGGCAGTGTGCTGCTGAAGGAGCTCCTCTGCTGGGCGAAGGTGGTGTGCAGGGGATTGGTGTTGTTACCCAGGATCGATCTGAACTTGGACATGGTCCTCCTCTCTAGAACAGTCTCCACAGAGTCCAGGTCCTGGCCGATCACAAAACCAGCCCTCCAGGATAAGCCTGTCTAGGCACTCAGTGTCCCGTTTTCTGGAACCACCACCCCAACAAACAATGATGTAGGACAGTACACTGGACACAATGGACTGGGTGAACAATCTGAGCAGCTCAGAGCTGATGTTGAAGGAGGTCAGCCTCCTCACGAAGTACATCCTACTCTGACCTTTTTTATACACACAGTCCAAGTTGTACGACCAGTTAAGTTTACTGTCCAGCTGCTGCCCAAGGTACTTATGTGTCTCCACAACCTCCGCCTCCTTGCCCCCGATGACTACTGGCTGCGGGGAGGGGGGTGCCCGCAGGAAATCCAGAACCATCTCCTTGGTTTTGGTGATGTTCAGCTGAAGCTCACTCTGGTGACACCATCCCACAAAGTCCGTCGCCACCCTCCTGTACTCTGCCCCATCACCCTCCCTGATAACATGTCACAATCGCGGTGTTATCTGAGAACTTCTGCATGTAGCATGTATCCGAGTTGTGCTGGAAGTCCGTCATGTAGAGGGTGTATTTAAGAGGGGAGAGAACGGTTCCCTGTTGGGGTCCCTGTGCTGCTGGTCACCACTGATGATAAACAGTCCCCCATCTGGACGTACTGGGTTTGTCCATCAGATAGTCCATGATCCAGCTTCCGAGGTAGGGGTCCACAGCCCTGGATGAAAGTTTGTCCTGCAGGGGCCGGGGCTGGATAGTGTTTAAGGCGCTCGAGAAGTCGAAAAGAGCACCCTGACTACACAGACCCTGGCATCCAAGTAGGAGAGTGCCCGATGGAGGAGGTACAAGACTGGTTGTAAATTTTGCAAATTTAGCAATGTGCTACGTTGTTTAGCGACAGTGATTGCAGCTTACTCCAGTTGTGCAGTGAACGCTATTATTGAGTAAGCTCTCAAAAAACCAATGACCGTCTAAAACCAATGACCGTCTATGAGTAATATTTAATCAGTTGTTGCCTTATTGTAAAAAGTAAATTAAGGAATTCACTTATTTTAGTGATCTGTATTTCATCTGTTATGATATAAACATAAACCTAGCATCTACATCTTACCATTGTAGGATGCTGGTGTTGTTCAACGATGTATAACATATCAGTTCATACTAGTAAGTTATACATTTTGGATCTCCTGTTTGTAAGTCTTAAGTCTATGAAATTATTTTATCGTCATTGACATTTAATTTTTTACCGGTACTGTTACTGTTTGTAGGGAATTTGAAAGAACAGTTGTGAAACGCATGCAACAGCTCTCCATTCTCTGTGTTACAGTAAGCATCTTTCAGAATCCACACCATTGTATGTTGTGTGAGTTTCTGTTGTCAAATAATAGGTCCGTTACACTTACATTTCTTCTTTGATTGGGATTTGTTTTAGATGAGGTTTTAATTTAATCCAATTTAATACATTTTTATTTGTATAGTACCAGATCATAACAAATCTCATGGCATTTTCCAGGTAAAGCAGGAAAGTCTTGCTCTTATAAAACCCAGCTCGTCCCACATGAGCAAGAACTTTAGTGACAGAGGCAAGCAAAACTTTCCTTTAACAGGAAGAAATCTTGAGCAGACTCATAGTAGGCAGCCATCTGGTTTGACTGGTTGAGTGGAGGGGGGGCAGAGCCGAGCAAAAACATCGGGAGATCCAAAAACAGAGAGGGACAGAGAGAGATAATGACACAAAGGAGCAGGGAGAGGGACAGGAAGCCAACACAGAGAAAACAGGAGCTGACACAATGTAACATAGTTATTAATCTGTGCAGTGTTTCATAATATGTGGAGGAAGCTGGTAATGAAGCTACTAATTAGAAAACTGCTATACAGGAACCATTGAAATTACAAATACTAATGCTAGTAGTGATGATAACAGTTGGGCTGATGACAGGCAGCAGTAGTGACAGTGACAGGTCCAGATTCTGCTGATTACTTTAAAGATACTCAAATTGATCTGGATCTTTTTAATGGCTTGCAGCTTCGGATAGTCCATGATTTTTATTTCAATCATCATGTCGTTGATACTTGCTGGCAGCTCTTCATATCAGTAACAGACCTTGTGCAGAGTAGTGTTTGTTCACCACTCTGTATTGATCGACTGCAGCTTGAGTCTAATGTTGGACAATTGTTCCTGTTAGAAAATGGGTTCTGGTCCTTTGGGGTATACTAAATGGAGTGATACAAATATGTTTTGACATACGAAATTCTCTTACCATTATTGGTATCTCCTTGCTTCGTGATTCTAAAAATAGCTAGTGAGACTGACGGAGTGTTTTGTGTTACATAAAATTAAATCCTTGCATACATATACAGAGAGACTCAACCTTCATTGTCTTGATGGAGATTTTCACAGAATTTCAATGCTTTAATGGTAATAAGACCATAGATTGGCAACACAAGTTTCAGGTGATTGATGGTTTCCTTGAGTTTTTGTTCCACCAGAAAAACAAATGTCTGGTGTGAATATGTTTGTTGTGACTGCAAAGATGTGGAATCTAATGTCAAATAGAATGTCAGGTATTGGTCTCACCTCATCGATGAACATTTACATCACAGCATGTTCTGGAAGCCATAAAGACTGATGTCAGTCGTTGAGGGGCCATATTAAAGAAACTTTTAATTCTTAATGGGCAAATGCTATGTAAAATAGAAAACATAATTTTTGGAAAAGTGAAAAGTTTGGCAACTCTCCTGGTTTCCAAAGCTAATAGGAGTTTTAGGAAGTTAGAAAGTTTGTGTGATGTCCTTTGTACTACTTACTTTACTAATGATACGAATATTGGCTTAGGGACAGTTCCTTTGCATTTTTTGTGCTAAATCAGGACAAAGAAAGAATTAGTTGGTTTACTGAATAGTTGAGATGGTAGGTGTAAATTTAGCCATTTTTGTAACATGTCTTCAGAACAGTAAATAACTCTCAATAACTCTCCATTTTGTAAAATGGTGTTTAAACAAATAGAGCCGTTACTTTCTGCAACATCTCTGAGTAGATGCACTTGGTAGGTAGTGGGTTTTATAATGAAAAATGTAAGCAGACAGAAGCTTAAAAGCCATTTTATAATTTCTTTAAAATGAATTTACATTTCTTTGTATAGTATTCCATCCAAATGTAGTAATTCTACATGAGTACTCTTAAAATCTCAACTTAAGTCAACTTAAGTTTTTTTGTAAATAATATCTGTAATAATAAAGTGAGCCTCTTTATTATACAGTACATGTACATATACCATTATGTTAGCCCTTGGATGACAACCTCTTTAAACTGCATCTTGAGAGGCTGACTCAAGGCTAAGATATGATAAAATAGATTGTAGTGCATTTGTGCCAGCTCACACAAAGGTGTTTAGAACAGAAATATTCAGGGTTATCAAGAAGTGTGTCCTTGAACACACGCTGTGAATACAGACTACCTACAAACCTCTCGTATAGAATATCTTACATAGTACACAGGTTCAGAGTCGACCTGTACATTCGTGTGTATCTACTTGTCGGTAGACAGTAGATTCCCCCCAGGTGATTATGAAATGAACTGCTGGACTTCTTTCATGACATTCTTCAGGAATCATTTTTCAAAGTACCTTGCACATTTGCTGAAGTCCATGTCTGGCTGGGAGTCTATTAATATTAGTTACACTATTGGATGAGCACCACCTCCATGTGATGTTTTAGATTAAAGTTGATGTAACAGAAGCAAAGATAATGTGGCTTGTGAATACTCATGTTCAAGGGTAATATTTTTAGCCTCTACAGCTTTTATGTCCGATACTTGTCTTAGAGTGGTACAAGGGAAATATTCTATATTTATCTGTTTCCCTCCGGTGGCCCAAAACAAACCTGAGATGTGAGAAAGATATGTAAAATGATTATTTTGTAAAACTTTTCTCGTGTTTCTTACAATGAAGGCACAATATTATTGTCTGTGTCCTGCTTCTGTGCTCCAAAGCAATTCTCTTCTTTGCTCCCACAGGTTGGGGGGTCACAAGAATGCACAAGTTTCATTCTTAGGTGGCCCAATATGTAAGCCTCATGCGGTCTCATGAGAACAGGTAAATGTAAACAGGATCGCATATCCAAAGAACAACAACAGGAAATGGGAGCAGTGTGAAATCAAAGTGGTTTTGGCAGCCTGATGGTCTATCTTTCACAATCTTTGTAGTAAATATATTGTTTTTCATTGTTTTTACAACGTGCAAGGGCGCACTGTAGTTTGGTGTGGCAGGAGGAAATGAAGACTTTGGTGGCACAGCGACTGTATGTCACATTATGTCACAGGATGTCTTTGGGCGTCACTATGGTGACCAGCTGAAGAGAGTACTGCAGCTGTATTGTGAACAAAACTGTGCTAAAAGTATTAGAGAAAGCAAGAAACAAGATAAATTTAAAATTTAATCCATTCTAGCCTTGTAAAAAAGGCCCAAACCCTTCTAAATTATTTGAATTTTTTTTTTTTTATCAAGCAATAGACATACTTTACCTGTGTATAATTAATTAGAGGTAGTCCTCGACTTAGGAACATTCAGATATGAACAAACATGGGACGCACATCCGCACATTGTCCTGCAGTTCTCGTTTCTGCCACAACTCCCACTGAGCAGCACCGCTGCGCTCGCATATCTCCAACACTTGTCTCCCTGTCTTGTTCTTGTTTGTTGTCCCTGTGAGCATCTCAGGGTGTCAGACATTGGGGTGGTGGTGGCAGTGGTGGTGGTGGTGGCAGTGGTCCTACAATTTCAAGATCGGCGGTTCGATTCCCGCTCCCGCCCAAAAAAAATACCCAGAGGTGAGCTGACAGTGGGAGGTGTCAGCTCACCTCTGGAGCACTGCCGAGGCGCCCTTGAGCAAGGTGCCGTCCCCTTTACAAATTGCTCATTTAAGGCGCACCAGATGGAGCTGCCTGCCACTCTACCTCCCTTGCATGCCTACAGGCCCCCTTGTGTATGTGTGTGTGCTACAGGGGCCTGTACACACTAATATATATATATATATATATATATATATATATATATATATATATATATATATATATATATATATATATATATATATATATATATATATATATATATATATATATATATATATGTATATATGTATATATGCATGCGTTTGAATCATTAGCTAGAGTGTGCATTCTTAATTTCCCTTCGGGGATCAAAACAGTAAATTAAATTTAAAAAATTAATTAAATTGTACCATGGATACTTTGAATGATAAATCAAAGGCTAGTGAAGATAGTGCTAGTGGTCTTTTTGATCACAATTCTGGCTCTCAACGACAATAACTCCTCTTCCTCCTCTTCCTTTGCTCGAATGGAAGAACTGTAGCATGCTTCATGCTACAGTACCATTCAGTGGATCCTCAAAGACAAGAGCTGACTCTTACTGTTGTTGTTTGATATTCTTAAAAAACTCTTTGAAGTGTGTCCTTCGTCTTTTTCTCTTTACGGATTAAATTATGAGGAGCAAAATCTTACCGTAAACTAATCTGGATTCAAAACAATGACGTGAATCACGAGTAACACTTAGATATCGGTAGATATTGGAACTATACGTATTTTAATATGATATAAATTTTATTCTTATTTATTGTACAGTAACATGATATTATGTGCTTTTTATGGTTTCCGTATAATTTTAAGAGTACAAAAATTATGTACGATGGATGTAAAGTCGAGTGAAATGAATTGAAATTGATTATTATTTTTCTTTGGAATTTTTTTTTAGAACTGACTTATAATTGAGAACGAGTTAACTGAAAATGTGTTTTACCTGTATTTTATGTTATTAGATGGTGTTTTAAGGTCCTGTTATTGTTTTTAATGTCCTGTCATTGTTTCTGGTACGTAAAAAAAGGTAAATAATAGCATTCATTAGGTGACTGGTATGAAGTCCCAATCACAGCAGTCCATTTAATACTTTCACAGCAGCAGTTATCATCTGGGGAGATGTTCAGCTGGAGCATCAATATCTTATTATATCATATTTCATCTTTTGATAGGGTCAATTCTGTTGGAAATGTAATTAAGGGTACCCGTAGACAATCTGGGTAAACATTGCGCCTGTCTGACAGCTATCAATAGAGAACGATCCACTCTCATCCAATTTTACTGCTTCTCAGATAATACAGTGCTAGATACACTTGGTCATGTGGTTTACATATATATATATATATATATATATGTATATATATATATATATATATATATATATATATATATATATATATGCTTGGGTGTTTACAGGGGGTGGGAGTGTGTTGAGGGTGATCATAGACAAAAACACATCAGAATGCATGTATGTGTGCAGCCATGGCTAATTCCTTGCAGTGGATAAACACAACACAGACGCAGGTGAACATATCCTTCCTTGGAAACTGTTTCCATGGTGATACATCAGAAACAGGGACAGATTGGAATAGCTTCCACCTACACCTTTATCCATACACATATTTTTCCCTTGAGATTTGGTTGCTTTAATAGCTGCTCCCTCCTCCCCTATATTTTCAGCATGTCAGTCAAGGTAGATGGCTTTATGGGTCCATCCAGAACTCACAAGACCATTATTCATTCACCTCCATGCTCATTAGTGACAAGAAGTTATTTCTCCCTTTCACAGACTGTTAATGGTTCAGTCTATTTTTTTAACATGATGATGGGGCTACCTCCAAAAGCTGCGTCATCATGCTAAAGCAATAGTTAGGTCAAGACCTCATGCCTATCGATGTCCATTATGTCTGCTGAGACCTTTATTGCTTTTGATTTGTCACTATGTGAGTCATAAGTGAGAAGTGCTGTCAGTTTTAATGGATGTCAATTATTAATGGATGCATTTGTGTTAGCGCAAAATATAAATCAAGTCGTCCGTTCATAGCTTCAATTGTCTGAATGAAAGTGATATAGACTGCTGCACAAACTAAACAAATTAAAGTAAACAATGTTTATGTGTTTGGCAACTAAATATGTGCATAAAGAGTTAGGGTAAATACAAGTAACACATAGAGCATATTGTTTTCTCAGGAGAGCAGATGAAAATCCTTACCTAAGCTCAAACATAATGCACTTCATATCTCTATAATGAACTCTTTAGAGAGATGTCAGAGGATGAAAGGGCAGGGTTTTGTGTGGTATTTATTTGACAATCTGCATTATTGATAACGTACCAGTGCTTCACATTAGGATTGAATCTAATATGCATTTGTGGCTGATTTTGTTTCATTATGTGATGGGACTGTACACAACTGGCAATAATGGATGTTTAATGGAATTACCATAGTCAGATGGGAAGTATAGTTTTTTTGTGTGCTAGTTAAACCCAAAGCTAATGCTTTGCAGTCCTTTTTTTTTTACTGGAAACCTTCACCAAACACAATTATGGCAATATCACATGTAACATTACCATTACTTAAGACTCATTTTTCCAATGATGTCCCACTGGGAAGAGTAGCTGTACACTAGCAGGATGCACGGTTACATCATTAAGAGAAATGAAGGGGAAGACACGCAGCAAAGGGTCACGGGGAAAATCAAGCCTGTGGCTGCAGCAACACATCTGCTACTTCAGTGGATGCTCACGCTCAATTGTCTGAACACACTCCGTATCTGCACTTAAGATTTTACTGAAATGTAACTGTTAAAAACTTAAATAAGACACTTTGAAAAATGAAAAAGAAAAAATAATCAATTATATACTCTCTACCTTCCAATAATCTTAGCTCCATGGCATTTAATTACCACTTAGGAATACTTTAGAAAAAAATAAAAATATATATATATAATTTATATGTTTTCAAGTTCATTAAAAAAGAAGAAGAAGATTTATTTATTTATTTATTTATTTATTTATTTATAATCATGAAAATATATCAAAATAATTTTTGCTACTTTCTTTCAACATCTAGTTCTGTTTAGTAATGGTACAGAAGTTGTAAAAACTGCATGATGGAGAAACTAAAGTGCCGATTTTCTACATCATGGATCAACAACAGGACTTTAAAAGTGTAATGTCATGCTCCTTGTTAATCAGATCACTCATGTACTAATGTGTGTCTGATATGGCAATCGTCAGCTGCTGGTTGAGCATATTTTTTTAATGCTATAAACAGTTTATAAACAGCCAATTTAACGTTTTCTGGTGATATCAGTGTGTATTCATGTTGGTGACAGATTTCATGCACACAGTCACTTGTACATTTCCATTAACAATTTGTCACTATTTCACAGGGTGCAGGTGGAGTTCTATGTGAACGAAAACACTTTCAAGGAGAGACTGAAGCTTTTCTTTATCAAAAACCAAAGGTCAAGTAAGTACAGCCACCAGAGCATCACATCATTTCCTTCCACTCTTGCAATGCAAATGACAAGCTCGCTGCTTGGTTGTGCTCAGAGCTAAATGGACGTATAAAAGCATTATGAAGGAAATTGCAGTCATTTATGACGCATGTTCAGTATCTCTGGGGTTTCATTATCGTATTGATTGCCTCATCACAATAAACTTTATTTTTGGGTGTGTGGCCCGGCAATGACAGAAAGACCATTTGCTGAATAATGAGGCGGGACTGCTTTTTGTTTCTTATTAAGAGATAAGACTGCCAGTGCTACAACATCCTTGAAAGAAACACTAGTGAAGCTCGTCAGTCCAGTGTATTGTGTGTAGAAGCTACTCATATGTGGTTGAAAAAATGTAAGCTATGGTAACCCTGTCTCTGGTTGAGATGACTCCACTGTCCTTCCATTAACTTGTCATTGTAACAGAGCTACCACAGCCTTTGACAGCAGAGTTCAGTGGAAATGTCACAGTTGGCTGCAGGGGTCTCCTGTTCTGTTCTGTTGAGATTCTGCTTGTCCAGTTTGACTCATAGATGCTGCTTTCATGTGAAGCTTTCCTGTCAAGAGAGATTAGGTAGCTGCTAAATCTGATTAGCAACAGGGAACATAGTTAGCACCTCCCTATGGCTGTCAAGCAGACCTGCAGACAAGCATTAGACCTGGATATGTAGGGTTCACGTCTGCAACTATAGCATTGCGTGCATTTACCCAATCAAGAAAATGATTCCATAAACATTATGGCTGATCTGTGCAACCCTCTTGTTTTCTTTTTCTTATCTTACTGTTTGTCCTCTGTCAAAATACAATTCCGAAAAAGTTATCATGTGATGTTACTTTGAGGTTTGGCAAGTGAGTGTCAGAGGAAAGCTGTTATGACCAGGAATCAAAGGAACAAATAAATTCTCAGTTTATATTTATGTGCTATAATACTGGTGTTGAAGTGGTTTCAGAGTCCTTAATGGCAGATATGACACCAGCAGTAGAACCACAGCCACATAAGATGATAGACAACTGGTTGCTCAACTTCTAATTAAGTCTATTACCTAAATATCTCAACAAACCAATGTTTTAGTGCTACCTGACCATGGGTTGACTCATGTCTTTTTGTTGGTCTAAAGGCCTGAGAATCCGCCTGTTCAACTTCTCGCTGAAGATCCTCACCTGTGTGCTCTACATTGTGAGAGTCAGCCTGGATGACCCCATGGAGGTCAATGGCAGCTCATGGTGAGAGTCGCATTCAGAGGTGTTTTCTATTTTAAATGTGTACATTTGTCTGTTGGATGTTGTGTCATATTTGGCAGCATCATTTATTCCAAGTAAAGACAATTTGACACATTTGCTGTCTTTTTCTTTAGATGTGGATTTTTGCTCTCTTCCTGTCACCTTTAATAGAATCTTTTCATTCGGTTGCTACTTTGAAAATGTGCTGATTGCTGTATGACAGAATGTTCCCAGGAATATTTTCTTGTTGCCACATCCAACACAATTAGAGCAATGACAGATATAATGTTATAGAACATTTATTCATATCTAAATTTCGTGGACTTTTCTTTTAAACACTTTCAATACATCATTGCTTCTGTGCAGCCATATGGAAACTTTAAAATATGTGCATTAGACTCACAGCCAGCAGCTTTTATAGTCCCGTGGGGTTTGTTCTTTTTAGCAACTTACTAAGTGATGGAAGTGTTTCCGAGTGGGCATGTTTTCCCTCACATACTTGCATTCACACACACCCTCATGCATTTTTTTCCTGTTTGCCTTGTTTTTCTCCATAGTGCATTATGTCATAACAACAGTGGAGCTAATGCAACGGAGCCGACAGAAATCAAATGGTATGATTTTGTTTTTGAATTACAAAATGAGGTTGCAATTGTATGTAGATGCACTGAAGTTTAAAGAAAAAATTTTCATGGTTTTTGACAGGGAATTCATTTTCTGGGTTAACCGACGGGTTCCTGTATGGGCAATACAGGTGAGAGTGATAAGGCTTCTATGAAAGTGGCCTCAAATTAGATTCTGCTCCATAAACTGAATCACAAGGAAAGATTCAACCCAACCACACTAGCAGTCAGCTGTAGATAAAAGCATTACAGAGCTTCCTCTCTGAGGTTCTGACAGCCTAGGGAGATCACTTTGTAGTTGTCTGGTTTATTTTTTTACCATTTATCACCCTCTGCTCCAGGTGACAGTGGCCTTAATAAGCTTCTTGGAGACCATGCTTATCACATATCTCAGCTACAAGGTAAGGAACTGGTGCAAAGTGCACACATTTATTTCATGCTGAGGTTGTTTGCTTCCATTTCCAGTTGAAGTTTCAGTGCCAAAGTAAATACCAACAGGACAGGACCAGACTACTTGTAATACTAATTTGAAACATCACCCACTAGTTTCTGCCCAAAGGACTAGTAGCAGAAACAGGTTTACAGGGCTGTATATGCAGATAGACCTTCCTCTATGAATTACGAGACCACCTTTATATCTCATCTTTTTCCTTTCGGCTTGTCCCATTATGGGTCACTTCAGCGTGCCATCCTTTTACATGTCAGCCTATCTTCTGCATCCTCCTCTCTAACACCAACTGCCCTATGTCTTCCTAACTACATCCTTATCTTTACCAATATACTCACAATCTCTCCCCTGGAAGTGTCAAAACCATCATAGTCTGCTCTTTCTAACTTTGTCTCAAAACATTTTATCTTGGCTGTTCCTCTGAGGAAGTCATTTCTGAACCTATCCAACCTGGTCACTCCTAGAGAGAACCTCAACGTTTTCATTTCCTCCACCTCCAGCTCTGATTGCTGTCTACCTTTCAGCAACAGTGTTTCTAATCCTTACATCATGGCTGGCTTTACCACTGTCTTATAAACTTTGCAGAGACTCTTCTGTCACATAAGACACCTGACACTTTCTTCCACCCATTCTCAGCCTGCTTGGCTGAAACCAGTTTTATATGTTCTATGTAAATAAGTTTGAACAAGTAGAAATGGTCACTTTATGTATGAGTTCTCAGCGCGTCAGCAGAGATAAGCCCCACCTAGATAACACATCAGATTTTAATACCTAAATATCAAATCTTCACGTTCCATGATATTATTAGTTTCAGACAGGGTTGTATGAATGTAATGGAATTGATGCTATCAGTTATCTTCAAATATATGGAGCTGAAAATGTGAACCCAGGTTCTTTTAGTGAATCTCATTCTGTCATATTTTCTACAACTGTCACTATTTCCTCAGAGCACCCAGTGTAGACTGTAGAACATCGAGTATCACTTGTGAGAGCTTTTTATTTTTTTCTGATTGGAAAACAACACAATTTCCAATTGTATTATATGTTGTACAAGGGTTCAGATAAGAGGGACAAACAAAAAAATCTAACTATAATAATGCGTATTGAAAACATTTTAACAAGCTGTTCTTTTGCTTCTCGTATATATTTGTCCACACCTGATTCTGTCCAGCATTCATTATTCCTTCTATTACAATTCTCTCTCAGTGGTTCATTTGATTCCTGTCTGTTTTCCTTCTCAGGGGAACATTTGGGAGCAGATGTTCCAGATATCCTTCATATTGGAGATGATCAACACAGTGCCATTCATAATCACAGTGAGTAATTAACTGTAATAAATGATCCATCAGTCCGTTCCAGAACGCATTGGCACAAACACCTTCATTTAAACGGTGGTCATTTTTCTCTTGATTGTTCTGAGCTCTCAAATAATCTGATTTTAATGCCCCAGTGAAATGTGATGTCTCCCCGGGCTGTAATATAATACCGTCCTGATGCCTTTCATGAAAAATTGCCAAGGTTATATTAATATTTTTCTGTCAAAGGAATAATGATTTCATGTTTGATAGGTTGACTTATTGAGATGTCACTAATTTGTTTCACTCATTTACCCTTCCTTCTTGCTTTCCGTAAGATCTTCTGGCACCCATTAAGAAATATATTCGTCCCTGTATTTCTGAATTGCTGGCTAGCCAAAGGTGCCCTGGAGAACATGATTGTAAGTGATCACATGTTTGTTTTACTGTAAAAACTGTAGTTATCATGACTAAAAGTCACTTCCTTCCTGTTGTCATTAATTTTTATGATGCCAAAGTAACTTCATACAATTTAGTCTCAGCAGAATTTATGACAGCTGGCTATATTTTTTTATTTTTGGATAAATCATACTGTATCTTTATGTAGGTAGTGTAATTATCGTAATCAGTTTATGCAACATTTTTGGCAGTGACATCAGTAAATTTTAATAAATGTAGATGCTGCTAATTACTTTGCTATCAAAGCTAACGCCAAGTATTTGAATTGATATATTCTCACTGTTGGTAAAGATAAAAAATGTACTGTAATTTATTCAACTTGGGTTTTTAATTGAAGACTAACCACACCCTCAGGTAAACATATGTGTGGAGAAAGACTTATCTATTCATTTGTTCATCTTTTTGGAACAACAGCAGTTGCTAGGGGTTAGGAATGCAAGTATGCAAATACTTAAATAATGATGAAACAATGCATTAGAGTTTCTAGACCACAGTACATTTTGTACAGGCATAGCTAACAGAAAGACAAGCCAATGCTGGAAGGAAAAAACAAATAGGACAAAATGCTGCAGTGCAACAGAACCACAAACAGGGAAAATACCCTGGTATGTGGAATTCTGGTATTGCAGTATCAATATTAGCAATGATTTGCCATTGGCGTAAAGAGACTGGTACAGCACTTAGAATTTAAAGCGATTAGATGATATCCAGCTGGCCTAGGTCTGTTTGCTCTTGCTCTAATTTAGATGAGACCTTAACAGAGTACAATCCTCATAACAAATCGGTAGCAGAGCAGATGGTAGAATCTGAGGCCAAGTGAAGCAGCGCGTGGAGAGAAAGCAGTGACAATTCAGAGAGGTGGCAGACAGAACAGGCTAACAAGGTGCAGCTGAATATGAGCTCCAAGACATTATGCTATTGTTGGAGAAAGCAGAATATTATTTGTTTTGATGGGGATTAGAGAACAGGGTTTAATTTATTCTTGTTTAATCTGGTTCCTCTTTTTACCGAGAAGTCTCATATCTATCTAAAAACCATTTCCCTATGTGCAGAATGACTTCCATCGGGCAATCCAGAGAACCCACTCTGCAATGTTCAACCAAGTATTCATCCTCATCTGCACCCTGCTATGTTTGGTTTTCACTGGGTGAGTATCCTCTTTTGCTGTTGTCGGACAAATGCATCGTTTGATGACCAGGAAATTTATTATGAAAAAATTATGAATCACATTTGTTTTGCACAGATGCAAAAAGCTTTTAATTACGTAATGCCGCTTCTCTTATCTTACTGGCAAAAGCAAAGAGTAAATAAATTAATTGATATTATTTTAATGTCCCTGGAATCTCAACACATATGTTATCTTAAACTACTTTTTTAACCAAAAATAGCAATGAGCAGCAGAGAAATGTGTAAGAAAACTTTGTGTTGAAATAACCATTTACCTACCCTGTATTTTCTGTGAGCCATTGATTTTCTATTTATAACTCGAGCATATTTTGAATAAAGTTGTCAATTTATTAATATAAACCCTTTGTCATCCTTCTTATGAATTGCTCAACATCCAGTATAACCTATGTCCAGGTAGATATTTCCTCATTCCCCTCTGTCTCTGGGTCAATAAAAATTAACATAAATGAATTTGCACCAGCAGTGAAGTGGAACTGACAGAGCAATCAATCGTGTCATTATAAATGACATATAGGCTGGAGTCTAACCTAGATTGACACTTGTACCCTTTGGTCTTGGTACATTGGATTTTAAATCTAATATCCTGAGCTGAAAAATATTGAAGCAGATTTCCCTCATGAGGTTTTTCACTTTTCCCATATATAGAATGGATGTCTCATGAAATATTGTGATTAATTATTTGATGCCTCATTTCTTGGCAGAGCCTGTGGGATCCAGCATCTAGAGAGAGCCGGAAAGCAACTGTCCTGGTTTGATTCATTCTATTTCTGCATCGTCACCTTCTCCACTGTAGGCTATGGGGACGTCACACCACAAATCTGGCCCTCTAAGCTGCTGGTAGTGATTCTCATCTGTGTTGCCCTAGTGGTACTCCCTTTGCAGGTAATGTCTTTGTACAGTGAGGGACTCACTTTTGTTTCACTAAATGCATAAAAGTAGCCCTTATCCTACGAATACAATTGGTTCCATAAGATGAATTGTTTGGAAGTCCATCCATCCATCTTCCTCCGCTTATCTAGGGTCGGGTCGCGGGGGCAGCAGCTTAAGCAGGGAAACCCAGACTTCCCTCTCCCTAGCCACTTTGTCCAGCTCCTCCGGGAGAATCCCAAGGCGTTCCCAGGTCAGCCGGGAGACATAATCTCTCCAGCGTGTCCTGGGTGGTCCCCGGGGCCTCCTGTAGTAGGACGTGCCCGGAACACCTCACCAGGGAGGCGTCCAGGAGGCATCCTAACCAGATGCCCGAGCCACCTCATCTGGCTCCTCTCGATGCGGAGGAGCAGCGGCTCGACTCTGAGTCCCTCCCGGATGACCGAACTTCTTACCCTATCTCTAAGGGAGAGCCCGGACACCCTGCGGAAGAAACTAATTTCGGCCGCTTGTATCCGGGATCTCGTTCTTTCGGTCACGACCCACAGCTTGTGACCATAGGTGAGGGCAAGAACATAGATTGACCGGTAAATCGAGAGCTTTGTCTTTGGGCTCAGCTCCTTCTTCACCACGACGGGCCAATACAGAGTCCGCATCACTGCAGACGCTGCACCAATCTGCCTGTCGAACTCCCGTTCCATTGTACCTTCACTTGTGAACGAGACCCCGAGATACTTGAACTCCTCCACTTGGGGCAGGATCTCATCCCCAACCTGGAGAGGGCACTCCACCCTTTTTCGACTGGGGACCATGGTCTCAGATTTGGAGATGCTGATTCTCATCCCAACCGCTTCACACTCGGCTGCAAACCGCTCCAGTCAGAGTTGGAGATCACGACTTGATGAAGTCAACAGCACCACGTCATCTGCAAAAAGCAGAGACATAATACTGAGGCCACCAAACCGAACACCCTCAACGCCTTGGCTGCGCCTAGAAATTCTGTCCATAAAAGTAATGAACAGAATCGGTGACAAAGGGTAGCCTTGGCGGAGTCCAACCCTCACTGGAAACGAATCCGACTTACTGCCGGCAATGCGGACCAAACTCTGACATCGGTCGTACAGGGACCAAACAGCCCTTATCAAGGGGTTCAGTACCCCATACTTCCGAAGCACCCCCTACAGAACCCCCCGAGGATCACGGTTGAATGCCTTCTCCAAGTCCACAAAACACATGTAGACTGGTTGGGCGAAATCCCATGCCCCCTCAGGGACCCTGCGGAGGGTGTACAGCTGGTCCACTGTTCCACGGCCAGGACGAAAACCACACTGCTCCTCCTGAATCTGAGATTCGACTTCCCGACAGACCCTCCTGTCCGGAACCTCTGAATAGACCTCGCCAGGGAGGCTAAGGAGTGTGATCCCTCTGTAGTTGGAACACACCCCTCCGGTCCCCCTTCTTAAAAAGGGGGACCACCACCCCAGTCTGCCAATCCAGAGGCACTGTCCCCAACGTCCACGCGATGTTGCAGAGGCGTGTCAACCAGGACAGCCACAACATCCCGAGCCTTTAGGAACTCCGGGCAGATCTCATCCACCCCTGGGGCCCTGCCACCGAGGAGCTTTTTAACTACCTCGGTGACCTCAACCCATGAGATAGGAGAGCCCGCCTAAGAGAACCCAGGCTCTGCTTCCTCATGGGAAGGCATGTCGCCTGAATTGAGGAGGTCTTCGAAGTATTCTCCCCACCGAGTCATAACGTCCCGAGTTGAGTTCAGCAGCGCCCCATCCCCTCTATACACAGTGTTGATGCTGCACTGCTTCCCCCTCCTGAGACGTCTGATGGTGGACCAGAATCTCCTCGAAGCCGTCTGGAAGTCGTCCTCCAAGGCCTCACCGAACTCCTCCCACGCCCGAGTTTTTGTCTCAGCAACCAACAAAGCTGCATTCTGCTTGGCCAGCCGGTACCCATCAGCTGCCTCAGGAGTCCCACAGGCCAAAAAGGCCCGATAGGACTCCTTCTTCAGCTTTACGGCATCCCTTACCGCCGATGTCCACCAGCGGGTTCTGGGGTTGCCGCCACGACAGGCACCGACCACCTTACGGCCACAGCTGCGGTCGGCCGCTTCGACAATGGAGGTGCGGAACATGGTCCACTCAGACTCAATGTCCCCCGCCTCCCCCGGAACTTGGGTGAAGTTCTGCCAGAGGTGGGAGTTGAAACTCCTTCCGACAGGGGATTCCGCCAGGTGTTCCCAGTAGACCCTCACAATATGTTTGGGTCTGCCAGGTCGGACCGGCATCTTCCCCCACCATCGGAGCCAACACACCACCAGGTGGTGATCAGTTGACAGCTCCGCGCCTCTCTTTACCCGAGTGTCCAAGACATGCGGCCGCAAAGTCCGATGACACCACCACAAAGTCAATCATTGAACTGCGGCCTAGGGTGTCCTGGTGCCAAGTGCACATATGGACACCCTTATCTCTGAACATGGTGTTCGTTACGGACAGTCCGTAACGAGCAAAGAAGTCCAATAACTGAACACCACTCGGGTTCTGATCGGGGGGGCCGTTCCTCCCAATCATGCCCTTCCAGGTCTCACTGTCATTGCCCACGTGAGCGTTGAAGTCCCCCAGCAGAACAATGGAGTCCCAAGTGGGAGCGCTCTCCAGCACCCCCCCCAAGGACTCCAAAAAGGGTGGGTACTCTGAACTGCTGTATGATGCATAAGCACAAACAACAGACAGGACCCGTCCTCCCACCCGAAGGCGGAGGGAGGCTACCCTCTCGTCCACCGGGTGAACCCCAACGTACAGGCGCCAAGCCAGGGGGCTATAAGTATACCCACACCTGCTCGGCGTCTCTCACCATGGGCAACTCCAGGGTGGAAGAGAGTCCAACCCCTCTTGAGAGGACTGGTACCAGAGCCCAAGCTGTGTGTGGAGGTGAGCCCGGCTATATCTAGTCGGAACTTATCAACCTCACACACCAGCTCAGGCTCCTTCCCTTCCAGAGAGGTGACATTCCACGTTCAGCCACCGCCCAGCTCAGAGTGCACCCGACCCCTATGGCCCCTCCCACAGGTAGTGAGCCCATGGGAAGGGGGTGTTTGGAAGTCTTTGTTTATTAAATTTCAATCTACAGTATAATTGCCATTTGAGGTAATTAAATGCCATTGCTACCCTAAATATGAAGGTACTATTCCTTAATACTATGATATTTAGGACATAAAAATAACATAAAAGAGATAAAATACTGTACAATAGTCGGATATGGCAGCATGCATTTTTCATCTCTCCTAATGTTTGTAAGTCGAATGTTCTTAAGTTGAAAACTACCTGTAATACTGAACTTCATTGGGCTACCATCAACTACTGAGGGACATTTTGTGCAGCATTCTCAGGCCTCAAAAATCAATAAAAACTGAATAAAGTGTAAAACAAAATTGCTTCATTTATTGCTTTATTTTGACTTTTAGTAAGAAAAATGTCAGTCTCACTCAATTTAGGCAAGCTGTTTCACACTTTCAATTTAGTGGATCCAGCAATTAACTGAGGTGGTTATTAGACCACACATGTTCTTTGATTGTTCTGTTGTGTTCACAGTCTTTGGAGAGGAAATTGAGTGGGAAGTAGAGATGAACTCCCACTGCTTACACTGATAATTCTGCATCACCAGTTTTCGCTCCAGTGCTTTCACCATCTGTGGGCAGACAGATAATCTATTTGTCTTTCATTATTTATTTCAGTCTTTTTAAATTTGACATCCCATTTGTGTGTACTGTCACTTCGTCAGTTTGAAGAACTTGCCTATCTGTGGATGGAGAGCCAGAAGTTAGGAGGAAACTACAGCCGTCACCGAGCACAGACGGAAAAGCATGTAGTGTTGTGTGTCAGCTCGCTCAAGATTGACCTGCTGATGGACTTCCTCAATGAGTTCTATGCTCATCCGAGACTGCAGGTAATGTAAATGCTCTACTGTTTAATACACGTGTGTATACATCTGTGTGTGTGTGTGTGTGTGTGTGTGTGTGTGTGTGTGTGTGTGTGTGTGTGTGTGTGTGTGTGTGTGCATTTTTTGTGTGCTGGTTTGAGCTAATCAATATGACAAGTGACATATAATTTTGTATTTGTTGTATAAAATGCAGTATTGTCAATGTGCGTTGAACATCTGTCTTATTCAAATTAAATAAAACTGAACAGCTTTTACACTATTCTAGTTTGACATTTGCTTTTGTCACAGTATTGCCAATGTGTTTTAATTTCATGTACAGATTCCCTGTTATGTGATAAACAGGATGACAATGACAAAAGATAAACAAAAATCCAAGAAGTATACTTGTGCTGTATTGTTTTGTAATAAATTTATGATATGGGGGGGTAGATGCATGGATTATTTTTGGCCATGTTATACTTTACATACGTGATTTTTACAAATGCTTTCCAAATCTTTTTGTTTGCAGGATTACTATGTGGTTATTTTGTGTCCAACTGAGATAGACATTCAGGTTCGCCGTATTCTTCAAATCCCTTTGTGGTCCCAGAGGGTCATCTACCTTCAAGGATCAGCCCTAAAAGACCAGGACCTGATGAGGGCCAAGTAAGTTTAGATATGGCACTTATTATCTTGTTGATGTAGTTCCATTGTTGACCACTTGTGACATGAAAATGTGTCAAAAAGTCGAATATGTTCTCTGTTGATGTCTCAGTCTCTGTCATCCGGGTCATGGTAAAAGGATGTTACTGAGATAATGTCTTTCTAATCTTACTGACTGTGAAAATACTAGAATCACCTTTTCACGCAAACATTCATACAGTGGTGGCATTGGTTCCAGGTACCACCTGCTCTTTTTGAGAGGTAACAATTCATATCAAGACTGACACAAACAATAGAAATTCCCGACATGTAGGCTGCAGGGGGTCAAACCACTCACCATCCGATTAGCGGACAACCATTCAGCTGCTAAGCCACAGTCAATGGTACATCTCTGTGTTCAGTGACTGTCATTATAATGTAATGACCTCAACGACATCCACTAAGTTCATTATCTGAAAATATCAGCCATTCAGAACTGAAGAAGCATCTTGGATGAGAGACAAAACATTTTTTCTTAAAAGCTCAGTCAACTTTTTCAGTACGTTCATGTCCTGCAATCTTGCAATGCAGTTAGAGGATGAGCTTCCAAGTCTAGCTGGCTGCCCACTGCTTGGAAATCACTGTAATTGGATTTCATTCCACAACACACTCAGCATCTACTCATATGAAAGACTACACACAGGCAGCAATGAAAACTGGCGAAGATTACATTGGAATTTTTTTTTCCTTTTTTTTTTTTTTTCTCTATCGCCAGAAAATGTATGAGCAACAGTGATGTCATTCATAGTGTTGCTACCCAGAAGGTTGTGTATTGTGGAATGACTGGCAAAAGTTTTGGCAGTGCCCAGAAGGTGAACTGCCACTTCTCCAGCTAGCGGTCCACACTCCATACTGTGGTCCCTGCTGGATAGGATAGTTTTAAATTTAAATAGAGCATTTGACTTTTTTAATAATATGGATCTTGATTAAAAAATGTTGTTGATCCTCAGGATGGATGACGCTGAGGCCTGCTTCATCCTCAGCAGCAGGAATGAGGTTGACCGAACTGCTGCAGTAGGTTCCATTATCATGATTAGTTATTAAATTTAAATTTATTATATAAACACTTGCACAATAAGAGCAATTTCACGAGAACTTTGCATTTGCATTTACAAATGAGTCATTTCCTTTCTCTCAGGATCATCAGACAATTTTGAGGGCTTGGGCTGCAAAAGATTTTGCTCCAAATTGTCCACTCTATGTCCAGATTCTCAAGCCAGAAAATAAATTCCATGTTAAATTTGCAGGTATGTAAGGGAAGAAATACTTCAGAAGCACAGTTTGACTTTTTATTGTCCATCAACTGCAGCTTCATCTAACATACTATGTATTTGCAATTTATTCATTTCCTTCAGATCATGTCGTTTGTGAAGAGGAGTTTAAATATGCCATGTTGGCACTGAACTGTGTATGTCCGGCCACATCTACCTTAGTCACACTCCTGGTTCACACTTCCAGAGGACAGTGAGTAGACACAACTATATTCTTCTTCTTTTCCTTTCGGCTTTTCCCTTCAGGGGTCGCCACAGCGAATCAGTTGCCTCCATCTAACCCTGTCTTCTGCATCCTCTTCTCTCACACCAACTACCTTCATGTCCTCTTTCCCTACATCCATAAACCTCCTCTTTGGTCTTCCTGTAGGCCTCCTGCCTGGCAGTTCAAAACTCACTTTAATCAGTCACAATGTAATTTCTCCCACCAAAGATATTACACTTGAGGTGATTAAATTTTTTAGTATTTAACGCTTTGAGTACCTTGTGGCCAAAATGATCCAATAGATCATTTCAACTGACATTTTGTTTCCCATGATTGTGACTTCTGGTTTGTCATCGATGAGATCGAAGGCACGTAAACAGTATCAAGCATCGGCGGTAAGAGCAAAGGTAGTTGCCTAAGACAAGGAGCATGACTCACTCTTTTGAAATGACATTATGCTGACGCCAATGAGTCAACTGTAACCAAGATCTCATTTCAAGAAAAGTGTGGTCATTATGACCCACATCACATATCTTGACAGAGTGAATTACTTTTTATTTCACAAAATGCTTAGGCACGAGCAGATTTTCAAGCTGTAAAGAATTTGACAGCCTATAATCAGATTGTGTATAGCTGGTGAAAGATGTGTATCACACATTGTGAATTTCCCAGTTTGGGATCAATAAAGTATATCTATTTATATGAAACTTTAGCCCAGATTTAGAAATTGTATCACAAGCAATTTTATCCACAACTGTGAACTGTGATACCCGAGACTTAGTGTACCATTTTGTTTGTCTATATTTGCAGACTCAATTATACTAAAAAATCAACATATACCAGATATGAGACAGCTAGCAATCATCTGTGACTATTGTACTGATTATTTTAGTAGTCAACTACTGTAGTTATATAGACAGCTGGATTTGAAAACTCTCTATAGGTGCTTGGGATTCAATCAGATTAAAGACATGAGACGCTGCATCTTAAAAAGTGAACTTTAGAAATGCAAGTACAGTAATTTGTTACCTACAGACCTAAACAGACTAGTTCTTTACTCCTGACAAAAATCTTTCGGCTTCAGCGTCATGTCTCTGAGTGTTTAATTAAGTAAAAGATCATGGCACATTTCCCACCAAACCTTTTAGATCTTCAGGGTGGGGATCCAGACCCAGTTTGACATTGACTGCTGTGTAGATAACACCATAGGACTTAATGAGCTTTTGAAACAATAACGTTATAATCAGAATCAGAATCTTTATTTGTCATGCTGACACACGTTTTCACACGAGACAGCATGAAACAGCCTCTGAAGGTCCCAGTTAGCCCGTCGGATAAATATTAGATAAGAAAAAACAATCTAAAAAACTCGTTCTGCTTCTGCCTATTGAGATTTAACTGAACCAGTGACATTGTTTAGGCTTGACAAAAATGTCTTTCATTAATTACATGTTCCATCTTTCTAACAATGGTAGTATTTAGTGTCCCTTTTTGTCATTATTCATGTAGACAGATTGCAGTCCAATAAGATTAATATTTGGAAGAGACGACTAATGCTGCTGCACCAGGCTGTTTTTTGTCTACACAGCTGACTATTGTACAATTCCCACTGCAGAAACTTGTCACTGTCAAGTCGGTAAACATTAGTCTGCTTCTTGTCGTAAGAAATAATGTCTTCTGTGCAACGGTGCTCACAAAATATACCTTTACTGCTCCCATGATAAAAAAGAAAAACAGCACAGGCATTTTAATTTCCATTGTGAGAACTTGTACTGGCCCGAGGCCGGAAATGAATGGAATGGGATTAGATTTCTTTTGTGGAAGGTGTTAAATCACATTGATTGAAAGTACAGGAGTAAACAAATTGCCTAAATATTTCCTCCGCGCCACCGTACTGTTCCACCCCTCATCCGTCCTTCCGCTGTGGACCTTCCTCTGTGGACCTGCACCTCCAAGCCCACCAGTATCACCCCTATCTACCCATGTGCTATGGACCTTCTCCTCCAAGCCCGCCAGTACCACCCCTCATCTATCCATCGGCTGGGGTCCTCCTTCCTTTCTTCCTCCGTGCCGCCATATAGTCATTCACGCAGCTGTAATTGTACCATGAATTTACCAATGGGGAACATGTATTGAAGACAACAACCCCAACTGTCTAACTGTAACCATATTGACACTGACTCTATCTGGCCTATCTGCCACTCTCTCTCTTTCTCTTACCCTGTTCTTATCTTCCTTTGATTTCTTTTCCACCCAACCGGTCAAGGCGGATGGCCGCCCAAAAGAGTCTGGGTCCTGCCCGGAGTTTCTTCCTCATTGAGGGAGTTTTTCCCCGCCACTGTCGGTTATGCTTGCTCTGGAGGGTTCAGTTTGGTTTCTCTGTCTGTTAAAGCACTTTGAAATGTCTGTTGCCATGATTAAGCGCTATATAAATAAAACTTGATTGATTGATAAATGAAGTAGCCATTTGCCTTCGTAACCACATTTTTAGATGACTGAGAGATACGGTCATGAAATTTCAGATCACTTTATCAGTCTCTGGAGAAATGGGTGCTGTAAATTACAAATTAAGTTAAATTTGATTTTAAGATGCATTATTCTATGAATGTGAGGAATGACATGAAAAGGCTGAGTCAATGTTAAGAATAACAAATAATTAATGCCATTAATGACACCACAAAAACATTCTGACATTCAAATTTAACCATGTGCCAAGGCTGCTTTTCATCAGCGGTCAATTGCAGAGATCTGAACATCACATTTCAGTAACAGAAGTGTTCTGTTTGTGCTGTTTCAGAGAAGGACAGTTGTCACCAGAGCAGTGGCAGAGAACCTACGGACGCTGCTCCGGAAACGAGGTCTATCACATACGACTGTGTGACAGCAAGTTTTTTGGAGAGTATGATGGAAAGAGCTTCACCTATGCCTCCTTCCATGCCCACAAGAAGTTAGTAAAACTTCTGCTTGACTCATCTTGATTATAGTTGTTTATCTTAGAATACATTTGGAGCAGGTACCTGTTCTGACCTCTACAGGTATGGTGTGTGTTTGATCGGAGTAAAGCGAGAGGACAATAAGAGCATACTCCTGAACCCTGGCCCCCGCCACATCATGGCTGCCACTGACACCTGCTATTACATCAACATCACCAAGGAGGAGAACTCAGCCTTCATCTTCAAACAGGAGGAGAAGCACAACAAGGGCCTGTCAGTCGCTGGCCTCTATGACGCCCCGTCTAGGCTGCCCGTACGCAGCATTATCGCCAGCATGGGTGAGACTGACGGCAAAAGAATATTTTTGGAATTAGGAAAGTTGGAGAAGAAATGTCAAAGAAAATAAAAGACAAATTATTTTAGAAAGGGTATTGTGAATAGTTATACTGAAGGACATCCTTATAACCACTATTTGGTTAAACATTTTTTAAAATAAAAGAAGAGAAAATGGATGTTTTGATGTGACTCACTCTGAATGATGGCTGCCTCTGTGACACCGGGTGCTTTGGCTGACCGTTGTGCATGTTAGGTATTTTTGTTCAAACATACCTTTTTATGTTCTGGGCTGACATTATTGTATTGTTTTTCTTTGACCTGTAAAAGTTGATCAGACCACTTCATTTGGTAAGTTTGTGCATGATGCATCACCCCTTTACACTTACTTATTTGTGTAATAGATTGGAGTACCATCTTGAATCGTTAATGTCTCTCCTCTTTTCTGATTTTAATTTATTTTTTAAAGATTAAATCTGTATTGTAACTGTAGCATGTTATTATTATATTCACATTTTGTACTTGCCTTTTACATCGCATTAGAAACAACTAATATGATGTGTATTAGGCTCATGTTCAGTGACAAATACACCACATCAACACCATTTGCATGCATTTGTTGTAGCTCCAGAATGCAATACATTGCAAAACATTTTCTCCTCAAGGTCAGTCTAAACTGAGGCAAAATATGCTGGTAGGGTTGTTAGTGCCTGAGGTGCTGAGCAAGCTACGCATTAACCTTGTCGCTTTATGTCCAATGTGTTTTCCAGGTATTTCAAAATTGTAATTGGTTTTTTACTTTAATGAGATTTTACTGTAGAACTACTGTAGATGGTTTTTCTGAAAAGCCAAATAGCATACAGTTCTTACAGTCATGTGATGTAACTTTCAGGTACTGTAGCCATAGACCTCCAGAACCCCGAACCACCAGAAGAAACCAGCAAACTGTCCTTGCCTACGGAGAATGGTTCTGGAAGCCGCAGACCCAGCATTGCTCCTGTCTTAGAGATTGCTGATTCATCTGCCATTCTGCCCTGTGACCTCCTGAGTGACCAATCAGAGGATGAAACCAATCAGTCGGATGAGGATGGCTCTGTGGGGTCAGAGTAAGTACCATTACTTTTAAAATGTACGAATATGGATCCTGAGGCTTTTCTGACATTTGGTGGTTTTGGTAGTGATCAGCAGCTTTCTTTTGTCTGCAGTGGTAAAAAAAAAAAAAAAGATAACGTAAACGTCCTGTGCTCTGCAGATGATTGATATTGCCTGTCCTTTACTTTCTCACATCTGACTGGTGTTAAGAGGAGAGATGGATGAGTTTGGAATAGGTGCGCAATCATAATGTCATATAGTGAGGTGAAATGTAAGGTGCAGATATGACTGATAGATGAGGATGCCATGACAGCTCCTTTCCTTTTGATTGTAGATCATGTTGTTTGTTCTCATCCTCAAGCTTCATTTGCGATTCTGAACAACAGTCACTGTGGCAGCCGTTTATCTCAGCAGGTCGTTCCTATTTTCTCTGTGTCTTTGCGTGGTTTTCAGATTGGATGGATCAGCTGTTTGTCCTCACAGTGTGCAACTCAACTAAAATGTAACTGTTTGATGGGCTCATCAGTAGGTCTCAACGTCATACATAAGCCTCGGTTACTGCCCCCCCCCCCCTGAGACCAGAGCAGTTTTTCCTCTTAAGAAATTGTCAAGACTGTAGTTGGGCAAATGGAGGACGCAAGGAAAAAGCTAAATAGCTTGAAGTCCCACAGTGCCATCATGTGGTTAATCGGTTATAAATGCATCTCTCAACAATGTCTGAATCTGTTTTATTGGCGAGCTAAATTATATTGTAAAAACGATTGAGGTGATTGAAGTTTGCACATTAACACCAAATTAAACTCAACCTAAACTGACTGGGTTACAGAAACATTGTAATTGATGATATAGTCGATGTTGAGCAGGAACCAGTTCTTCTAGCCAATAAACATCAACGATTTAAGCAGGTGTGGATTCAAATGAGAGAAACAGAAAGATGTTGTCTGGGCACTCACATGAAATAGTGGAGGAACGGAAGCCATGATTGTTTTACTGGGATTCTTTGGGAGGTGGACTGAGTTCCACCATCTTGTATTGGTATGTTTGTCAATTGAGGATTGACACTATTTCTGTGTGCTGGTCCCATCAATAAAAGGTGGAGAGACAGAAGAAAAGAAATCAATTTCACAGATATTAAACATTACTGGTTGATTTTCTGAGCCCGCTTTGACAAACACAGTGTGTCACTTACAGTTTTTTTAAGACATTGTCCTCAGAGGTGTTTCTCATTTCTTTTCCATCAGTTTTGTAAAGGGCTATCCTCCCAACTCGCCCTACATCGGCAGCTCTCCGACTCTGTGCCACCTCCTACCACAGAAAGCTCCATTCTGCTGCCTTCGTCTCGACAAGGTAAATTTGGATGCAGAAAAAGAACCGGATAACAACTACTGCCATAAAACACAGATTTTTTTTTTTATAGTCAGTTATCATGGGATGTGTCTCCTGACAGCACAGCACTACTAAAACCTGACTGACATCTTGCTTCCATCCAGGGCTGTACACATAGCAGTTTTGAGGATGCAAAGGCATACGGCTTCAAGAATAAGCTGATTATAGTGTCTGCAGAGACAGCAGGAAACGGTCTCTACAACTTCATTGTCCCTCTGCGTGCTTATTATCGACCCAGGAAGGAGCTCAACCCCATTGTGCTGCTGCTGGACTACCCGTAAGACTTCCTACTGTCGTCTCCAATCTAGTGTCTGATCTTTCTCATCATAGAAAGTCCTGATGTGTCGATAATAATGTAGAGCTAGGACTGTTTGTAGTATAGAGTCACCAGCACATATAATGCCTGTGTGTCCTTCATTTTGTGTATTAATGTGTTAAAGATTTTTGTGTGTGTGTGTGTGTGTGTGTGCGTGCGTGCGTGCGTGCGTGCGTGCGTGCGTGTGTGTGTGTGTTTCTGTGCGTGCAAGTTTGTGTCTTAGTGTAGATGATGTTTTCTTTTTTCAATTAAGAATATCACACATATACTGTAGGCCTTAATGCACACAGATGCACACACGCACACACACGCACACACACACGCACAAACACACACACACACACACACACACACACACACACACACACACACACACACACACACACACACACAGGCCAGTATGTAAATGTGGCTAGAGAGAAGAAGGAGTGACTGGCAGCCATGTGGTGTGTTCCCTGGGAGCAGGTAGGGATTTATTGCCTTGCCCATGGGTAGCTAGCAGCGCCCAGGGGGTGAACTCCAGCTACCAGTCCACCCTCCACACTGTGTTCTTGAACCCACTGCTCTCTGGTTCCCAGGCGGACAAAGCTACTGCCAACCCAACGAAAGCCAAATAGCTTTTAGCCGAGATTAAATCATGGCAGCTGGAACTCTGGGTTAGTTTTGCGTCAGGATAACAAAGAAAATGCTTTTTCAATTATTCATAAGCAACTGTTGTCTCTGCAGAAGAAATCCATTTTGTGTGTTATATATATTTGTGTGTGTTTGTGTACTAGACCTTTCTCTGCTATAACTCACTGTGGTTTTCATTAGCTTCTACCAACCCTGTGCAGCCACTGAAACAGAAAACATAAGGCGAAGAGCCAAAGATGTTCTTGATGAGATACAAACAGCGAAAACAGTGAACACGTAAATCCTACTTTACAACAGAGAATTTAGTGTGCTGCCATGACCCCCTTTGCCGCCGTATAAAACAACACAACACAGTTATTGGTGTTGAAAGTTCGACTCTACTGCCCTGAAACACATTTCAGGAAATACTGTCATAATGTGTCACAGGGGGTTGCAAAGGTAATTAGAAAGGGATGTCCATTCATGATGTTTCCTGTTTCCACAGGCCAGACAACCACTTCCTTGAGGCCATCTGTTGCTTTCCAATGGTTTACTTTATGGCTGGCACGATTGATAAGTATGTGTTAATATCAATATATTTGCTCATTTGAATAACAAATTTAATAATCCTGTCCGTCAGGTTATTTTTTTACAGCTTGAATATTACGACACATGCTGAATGTTTACCATAAAAAACCGGCAATAACAGCATTTGTTATTTTCTGCTTATCTCTAATCAGGTTATATGTTAGCAAGTGAACATCAGCTGTGTCAGTTCAGTTAGAAAAACATGCTGCACCCCAGGTTCTTATGCAATAAACATCAGATATAGATGTAGCGCCGATGTTATCTTGTTGTGTAATATGTGCTGTTGTTTCCTTGACAAGCTTGGACAATCTGCTTCAGTGTGGTATAATCTATGCTGACAATTTGGTGGTTGTGGACAAAGAGAGCACCATGAGTGCTGAGGAGGACTACATGGCAGACGCCAAGACCATCGTCAACGTCCAGACCATGTTCAGGTAAAGCAAAGTGCGTAGATACAGTACGTATAATGGGAGAGTGCAGCTCCAGAGTTGTTGACTGTTTTTATGAGCTCAGCCAAGTTTGGGATCAAACATGATTTAACTTCTTCATCAGTCCACAGTCTGATGCTGTGGACTGTAATGTCTATCTTGCCTGAATGGTGAACGAGTTCGTCTCACATAAAAAATGCAGTTGCCAAAGCTCGGAAACTATTCTTTTATTGAACAACCAAAATGAAAAGCATTATTCACTGCCATGCTGGATAGCACAAAATGCACAAAGCATTTCATCTCTCTGCGCCCTCTCTCTTGTCTCTACAGGTTGTTCCCCAGTCTCAGCATCATCACAGAGCTGACACACCCATCCAACATGAGGTTCATGCAGTTCAGAGCCAAGGATTGCTACTCACTAGCACTCTCCAAACTGGAGAAGGTAAGCCGTTGCTCATACTTGAGTTTAGATTTCTAATGATCCGTCCATGGATTTCAAAGTCAGACAAGATGTTGATTATTTGTGTAATGTCTTTAATTATGTCTAAAACACCTTGGATTACAAATATTTATGTTCTCTTGATTTGTCTTTATTGATTCTTCCAGTGGCCTTTGAGTGGAACCTGAGTGAATAAAGCTGCATTGAAACGTCTTAGGATTAGACATTATTATATATTATGGAATAAACACATAGATGCTGTTTATTCACCAAACATACTGTAAATTGTTTGGTGAACTTCTTTTTCCCCCTGCTTCAACAGGAGGGAAGTGAAATAATTCTGGCAAAATATAATATAATCGAGCTATTTCACGTTCTCAAAGCTTTTTGTAAAAAGTTTGTGCTTTGCTGTGTTACTTTTTTTACGTTTAATTTCTACTTTGCAGAGCATAGACCTTGCATGGAAAAAAATAAAGCCAAGCACGACAATCAAAGATGAACGAGGGGTAAAGATTCATGATCACAGTTGTTTTCTCATCTCTGACTATGTTTGAGTTTTTTGGGGGCCGCTTTTAGCTTCAATTTACTTTAAAATCTTGTTCCTCAAACAAACTGGATGTTTTCAGTGGTGAAAACCGGGCGACCTATTTCATTTCAAACCTCAAATATCTTCACCCTTCTCCCTTGCACCTCTTGTCTCAAATAAGGATTAAATGAAACGCCTTTTAAAATTTGATTTTAAGCTGGGATGCATCACCCCTTGGCTCTCTCTTTCTTTCTCTCGCTCTCTTTGTCTGTTACAGCTATTCACACTGTTATATTCTCCTGCTTTGTGGGTGTGTGTACGTGTGTGTGTGTGTGTGTGTGTGCGCGCTCGCATGTGTGCTTCTCTCTTCAGATAGAACGTGATAAGGGCTCCAATCTGGCTTTCATGTTCCGGCTTCCGTTTGCTGCAGGCAGAGTGTTCAGCATCAGCATGCTGGATACGCTGCTCTATCAGGTGGGACGTCTGTGGGCAGAAATGGAACCAGATAAATAAATGTATATGTCATGTATCCATTGAATGTTTGATGATTTCATTGCTGTTAGTTTTCGTGTTTCTTGTCTGCTTCCGAGGAAGAACATGAAGGAGCTGAGGAAGTATTTTTTTGTCTGAAAAGTAGAAATAGTTAAGCGGTCTCCTTAAAAGTGCCTCTTGGATAGAAAACCTTTAAAAGAACATTCACATTCTGTTTTGTGAAACGTTTCTAAAGATTTGTTGTAAATAAAAAACGATTGAAAACTGCTGCCAAAAAGACTTTTTACTCAGACTCTGAGATTGTCGACTACCAATGGCCAGGAATCGACCGTCTTTCTCACTTTGAATGGGTTAGGTTCCCAGTGTGTTGGGATACTTATTAAATGTATACTTGTATTGTTTTGACAGTCGTTTGTTAAGGACTACATGATCGCTATTGCGAGACTTCTCCTTGGTCTGGACACCACACCTGGCTCTGGCTACCTGTGTGCTGTAAGTATGAATCTGATACTGGTGGCGAGTGAGTGAGAGGGTGTGATGGTGTCTGATCAACTCTCATTTCCAGTTGAAGATAACAGAGGAGGATCTGTGGATCAGGACTTATGGCAGACTCTTCCAGAAGCTTTGTTCCTCCAGCGCTGAGATCCCGATAGGGATCTACCGCACCGAGTCGCACATGTTCTCCACCTCTGAGGTAACAGCACTTTCATTAGTTATTTATAGTTGAAATCTCTTTGGGTTTGGTCACGACTTTGGCTTCTGATGCTGCGGCGCCACTGCCAGTTTGACCCCTATATTATTTATTTCCTAAATGTACTATCGATTTGTCCAGTTAGGGGTTGCCACAGCACGTCATCCTTTTTCCATTTTTAGATGTATGCTCATATTTGACAAAGTTTTTATGCCAGATGCCCTTTCTGCCCTTATAAATTGTATTTATTACTTATGTACTGTTTTTGGAGCTTTAGTTGATTTCATTTTGCTTTGAATGCCCCAATCTTTCATTGCAATCTTTTTCTTTCGATGTCTGTTTGTCTTTTTTTCTTGTTCCAGTGCAAGGATGTACAGGTAAGATCAATATATGCTTGCTTGTGATTTGATCAACCAGCTGTCACCCTTTGTTTAGTAAAGACAAGGCCCTCCCGGTGTTTTTTATGGAATTTAACAATATATAAACTCATCAATGCAGGCTTCTTAAAAAGAAGATGAACATTTATTTAAGAAAAACTGGATCAAAGATATGAACTTGGCAGGACACAGCTGAGCCATCGTAAACCTAACCACAAACAGCATTAACACCCCCTCCCTGCTCTCCCAGTCTCAAATGTCCATCAACATGGAACAGAGCATGGACCGCCGTGAGCGTGGAGAATCCTGGAAGGATAGGACAGCCCAGAGAAACTCCACCACCAGTGACCAGTCGGAACACCCGCTGCTGAGGAAGAAGAGCATGCAGTGGGCACGGCGGCTCAGCAGGAAGAGCGCCAAGCCGTCTAGCAGAGCAGAACGAATTTCCCAGCAGAGGCTCAATCTGTACCGGCGCTCCGAACGACAGGAACTGTCCGAACTGGTGAAGAATCGCATGAAGCACCTCGGCCTTCCCACTGTGGGATACGGTGAGTTTGGCAGCCAAAGACAGTAGGGTGGTCAATGGATGACTTCAAGTAGATGTTAACTTATGCACTCTAGTAGTTTCTGATATATTTAGTAATTAAGTTTACAAGAACAAATAGTTATGATAACTAATCGTGTGTGTGTGTGTGTGTGTGTGTGTGTGTGTGTGTGTGTGTGTGTGTGTGTGTGTGTGTGTGTGTGTGTGTGTGTAGTCCTTATAAGTATTAAATTTATATAAATAGATATTGAATTTATAATGTCTGATTATTTTATCATGGTTGGCCAGGCAAAAGTTACCTGAAAACGACACTAATTAAAATTATGTTTGTTGCAGATTAGACTCTCAGTTCTATGAGCATGTCTTTAAAGCCAAACTAACTCTCAAGGAAGAAATAATGTAAGTGGTTGAGTCAAACCTCAAGGGGTAGAGTCATAGTTTTATGGTGAGAAAAAAATAGAATGAATACTGTCATGGAATGTCAAGGAATACAGAGTTGTGACAGTGTGTTGGTCAAAAAGATGATAGAAAATTAATTAGTTGATAATTACATAACATTTATTTTGAAGCAACAAAGTAAAAAAGTGAACGTGAACATGTTTGTAATTTATCTGATGATTTTTTATGAATCAGACAAAATGATTTTATATATATTACCACATATTGTAAGAAAAATGTGATGGACTTTTTTTGAACAAATTAACATTAAAAACATTTAATCACATGCGATCATGAAAGAATATGAAAAATGAAGTCAAATCTTTTCATCTTTGCTCTACCCACTCCCTGCTCTCAACCAGTTAAATTATTTCAGCCATGACAAAAATTGTGTTTTCAAAAATCAACTCTTTCTGCCATTTTATCTCATTATCTGTGAAGTTGTGGGGTTGTGATCATGATGGGCTCTGATCATTAACATCCCAACCCATTGTCATTATTATCCATCAATAAACCATTGTCTCCCTTCTGTTCCATACTCATCAATGTCTTCCTTTGTATGCCCAAACACACACACACATAAACACACCCCTGCATTCTCATGGTCAAACCAAATGTAGACATGAACACGTCATACGTAAAGATGCAGGAGCACCAAAGCTCATCTCAGTCACGCCTGCATCTCTGCTCACTTCTTATCTTTTGTCCTTCAGTTCTTTCTCTCCTCCCAGCTTCATGCTTCAAATTAAAAACAGAATCATGCTCCAGATGTGTTGCACTTGTTAAATATGCTATAACATGTTGATGGAATACGTTTCAGGAAGAACCCCAAATGCTCAAGATCTTCTTAAGAACCATGAATGTCAGTGAAGAACACTACAACAGCATCACAAGTGGCAAATGAATAATTTGGAAGTGATTCTGTGCAGACACAAAATGCATGGCTTTCTCTGCATTGCTCTCACCTTTGGTATAAATTCTTTTTGAAATTGCATATGCATTCGCTGCCTCCCTGATTTTTTTCTTTTTCTTGTTTTCCCTCCTCTGTTCCTCTCCTCTTTTCTCTCTCTGACTCTTCTATCTTCCCTCCTTTGGCTTATAGAGGATGTTTCTAATCTCACTGCGAGTGATGTCATGAATCGAGTAAATCTAGGATATTTGCAAGGTAATTTGTGTGCTGTCTATAACTCATTTATAACATGTGAGTGGTCACTTCCATCTTGTGAGGAAGAATTTTTTTTGCATTTTCACCAGCATCCCTTAAGGATAAATGCCCCGAAGTTACACACAGCCACTTTTAGATGTCTGTTTTTCATGCTGTTTGTTTGACTTATTTCGGTTCATATCTAAATTGCGCTTAAATTTATTTGAACAAGTTGGGCCATTAACAGTGAATGCCGTTGCTTAGAGTTGCAGGACATTTCAGAGAACCCGTATACAAAGGAGACCAGACCGTCAGGTTAGCTGGTTCATCACAGTACTGCAATGTTACTGCATGAGTGTATGTGTGTGTGTGCGTGTGTGTGTGTGTGTGCGTGCGTGCGTGCGCTCGCTCGTGAATGTGTGTATGTGTGTCCTTGCAGAATGAGTGGTGGATCAGTAGCAAGCCTCTATCACTATCACTCTCTTTCCCTATCTGGTTTTTTCTGCATTGTGTTCCTGTGAGGTGACGTCCCAAATGGCTGCCCAGTGGAATTACTGCAGGGCATCAGAGTATGGCTTCCAGAGTGGAGCGGAGCACATTCTGTCTGTGGATGGAAAGTTAGACGTGAAATTAGCATGAACACCGTCTATATGTGTGGGTAAACATAACATGTATCAAAGGTGTTCCAAATACAGAATCCTCTTCTCCCGCTCCGTATTCCTCCCAGCACCTCAAAGTGTTATACCATGGCTACTCATCCACAGGCAACAAGAGAAAGCGTGCAAATACATTTCTTCAAATTTGTAGTTTAGGATGACAAAAGACTATTGATTTGGTTGTCTGCAGTTTAACAGCCTGTTTACTGACTTAATATCAGGACGCCATCTGGACTGTCCTGCAGCACACTGAACTAAAACACAGTTATGAATCAAATTTTAAAGAGAAACCCAGATCACCTTAAAATCATGCTTCTGCTGAGCTGCAGTGGTTTGGCATCTCGTCCTGTCGCTGTTCACCCAGTGGTGATAAATCTACACCATGAGAGCTCAGGCTCCAGATAAAATCACAGTAACTGAGAAAAACAGAGCAGTACTGTTCTCCTGTTGGCTGTAACACATGATTAGAGCTGAACCGGTGAAAACAATTATGTTTGAATAATTAATAGTAGCTGGTGATGCTCATCAAAGATTACAGTGAATTTAATCTGTCTTTAGTAGACAGCATTATAATTATTATGCATTATATTTGTGCACATCTGAATCCTTACCCTCTTTATTGGCATGATTTTTGTTCATTCTGATATTCAGAAGAACTGATTAGCATCAGTAAACTTAATAATAAACCTTGTGTTTGATCTCATTCTTTTTGAGTATCCATGTTTTTGTCTCACTACTGAACCAGGAATGAATGTGTTCATGCGAGGTCAGGCGAGGCCATGGTATAATCTATGTTTGTGACAGTAAAGTGGATCTGAAGGGAAACAGGCATTAATATCAGTCACGACTTCTGCCTCTGGCCTCTCATCAGAGACGTTTACACCATCATAGTGTCACCTCCACGTGTTGATCGAGCAGCAGCAGGTCGATCTCGTCCACTCCCACACTCCCAATGTGTTCTGCTTCACTCTCAACTTGGTTGGACTCTCTCTGCATTTGGTCCAGTCTAGCAGACCCTAGAGCATGTCCTTTGTGTTTGTGAGGTGTGACACACGTCACTCATGGTGGGGCTGTGGGGCTGAGTGTCGTCTGTCGGCATGGCCTTGCCAAGCCTGCTGGTCCAGTGTGGAATGCAGTGGAGATGGATTTGTGGACTAGCCACGGATTCTGTCTGCATGCTGGCTCTGTTCTGAAGCTACGCATGAGGGGTGATGTTTGAGTCAGCAGGCAGCATGGGCCTCCCCTTGTTCCACCAACTGCCCTGTCAGTAACTATTAGCCCTTCTCTCTCCTCCACCCCGCCTGGCTTTGTAAAGGGCCACAAGCAGGTGGGTGGTCACATGTGCCCTCCTCTGCCCTTTTTCTGTCCACTCTGCAAGTAGGAGCCACCGCCAGAAAGCAGATAACACACACCAACACACACAGACACACGCGCTCTGACATGATTTCTATTAATATTTAAGGTTGAAATCAGTTCTTAACCGAGGCAATAAAACAATATTATCACTATTGTTCATGGTTATTAATATATAATGTCTAAAACTAAATCATTCACATAACTGCCATCAAAAGCCAACAACAGTTTATTATATTTTAAAAGTATGTACAGGATACTGTATTGTGAATTTGAAATGGTTGCAGTCACCTAGTTTGACCAGCAGAGGGCAGTGAATGCAAAGTTCCTTGTTAATTAAAGAAACAAGATATGGAACTGCGCCATACTGAGATATTGATTGGTGTAACCTGTTCATTTAAAAAAAAAGTATGATGGCTAGAGAAAAAGAGCATTGATATATTGATATCTGTATAACTATTATGACTAATCAGGATATTCAGCTCTTCGTTTAAAGCTCAATTGTCAGCTTAACTTGTGTTCTTCCACCATCGTAGGTCATGGGATCCTTAAAACTATTGAATTATAATTTTAAAATCATTACAAGCTTTTTTTCATTAACACCCGGACTAAAGAAAGAGTCTTTCCACTTATTTCCTGACTTTCCCTCCCCTCACTCTGATATTGTGTGTGGGTTACTTTGCCTTTGTCTGTGCCAAAAAAAAGGTAGAACCAGAAGGAGGCTCATATTTTCTGGGATTGAGTGGCTCATTTTCTGGTCAATGTTCTGTGTGATAGAGGGAGACAAGGACATCCTCGAGAGTGGCTCTGAACGTCTCTGTGGTCTTTTTATTTTTCCAGATGAGATGAATGACCATCAGAACACACTGTCCTACGTTCTCATCAACCCCCCTCCTGACACCATGCTGAAGCTCAACGACATTGTGTAAGAATTTAAAAGATGTAGACAGTTGTCCTCCTGCCTCCGTCAGCAGACGCTCAGCAGCCGCAGCAGCATTGAGTAGATAACCACGTTAAATTCTGTGCTGTCACACAGTGCCAATAAAACTCCAGCAGTGACTTTAATTTTAACACTTAAAGTAAACCTGCTCCATGCTGGCGCATAAAGTTGATTTAATCTTCACAGGTACATTATCCGATCGGACCCGCTGGCTCATGTGCCAGATGACTCGCAAGTGGGACAAACTCGTAGCACCAGGAGCCAGCAGGAGTTTGGCACAGAGACGAAGGATGAGACTCACCTCTGAACACCCCCCGCCCCTGAGTCTTCCACATCCTGAGCCTGAACATCTGAGCCCCGTCTGGGCCAACAGAGCTTGTTTGTCTGGTGCAGAGGAAGGCGTGTCGGCAGTCCGTACTGAATGTGCTTTACATGAGTCTCCACCTCAAAAACACCCAACCTTTGAAATCAGAGACCCGAGGGGGAGAGAAGGGACGACGCTGTTCACAATGAAGCTGCTATAGGAGTGTGCATGAAGAGTGCCTCGTGATCGACCCCCACCTTTTTCTGTACTTACCCCCATCAAGCCAACTAACATTCCGGAAACAGCCCCCACCTTTCAACCAAAGGGTTGAGATGTGATAGATGTTTCAACTAGTCATCAGAGAGTCAAAGGTGGGGGGTTTTTTGTGCACGCACCACACAAGATAACAAATCATGTCACTTGGGGTGGAGCTGCCCTCATCCCATGAATCATCGCTAACTAAATGCAAGGAATACCTGGGCAACTACACCCCCCCCCCTCCACATCGCTCCATCAAGTGTGTTTTAGAAGAAAGAAGGGAAGTTGTGTCTAGTGGTTCAAATATTTCCCATGAAGTCACAGTGAATGTGCACTGGAGTTAATGTATTATGTGTGATTGGGTTTTGTCTCTGGTCGGATTTTGTTTTGATCAATTAGAATTTAAACACTGTTGGTGCGAGTTCCTTTGGCCATGTGACAATCATCAGCATTCCATTCGTTGTTGTGGACACTGAATTATGTTGTGGTTATTGCTGAACAGTGAGTGTTAATTGTGGGTTCATTTAATTCACCTCTCTCCCAAATCATGTTTGATTTTGTTAACTCTACTGGTTTGTGAATAACTGAAACATTAATTATACAGTTTGTGCCATTTTCTGTTTGACCTGTGATATCAGTGTCATTTAGTTCTAAATTTAGAGCCTTGCTGATTCTTTTTGTTTTGTTTTGTTATCTGCGATGCACTGGCGGCGTGTCCTGAGCGTCTCCCCGCCTCTCGCCTGTAAATCCGCTGGGATAGGCTCCAGCAACCCCCGTGACCCATGAAAGCAGAAATGGGGTTTGGAAAATGAACAAATGGATGTTTTGTTTTGGGTTTTTTTTGTTATTTTTCTTTTTATAAGCGGATGTATCATCCAAAAAGTAAGACAACATATCGATTCAAAAACACTGAGAAACCCAGTTTCTATTAATGAAGGCTAAATATGGGCTAAGAAATGTATTTAATGTGCATAACTGAAGTCATGTCTTTATTGCAGGTTATTTTTGTTCTGAGTTCTGAAGTCTTACAAGCTGAATTCTTATGTAGCAGTTTTATTTATCTTTGTTTTAGTGTTGTTTTTAGTTTTTGTTATTTAAAGAGATGAATTCATACTTTGGTGAGAGCACTTGATAGAAATTGAGATATTTTTTTTACAATTTTGCTTTGAATCATGGGATTAAACAAACAATATCCTGTTGCTGACTTTCAGAGGTACTAAGCTCCTTCTTCTTCGTGCCTAAATGCTAAGCTATGCTAACAGTCACTTGGCTGTGATGGCATAACTGTTTAAGAAGGAAGTGGTATCCGTCATCTCATCTCTCACTAAAATATAACATGAATAACAGCACAAGTGCATTTTAAAAGTGTAAAACTATTGTTAAAAGTATCCCCAAAGGTTGACAGAAGTATCAGTATTGGATTGTTTGAACTTAAATACCAGTATTTTGTCATGTGGAATGTATTTGAGCTTTCCTGTAACTGTACAGACCACACCGTGTGTATGTGGTGTTGTCAGTGCTCAGTCTGTCATCCTCATCTATCATCCTCCAGCAGGATGTTTTGTTCAGTCACTGTAAATTGTAACTATTGATTCATTTACCATGTTTGCACTGCAGGAAGTTTCCTCTTGGTCTAGTAACTTTCTGACCAATCGTCATCAATGTTCACTGAAGGAAAAAGGCTGTAAATAGATTCTGCCATATAAAATATACCCGCACTTTACAGAACTGCCAAAACTGTAGGGGAGAGACTTGCAGTGCTAAACGTATCTCGTCGGTTGATGTTTCACTTCATTTCAGCCAACAGTGAAGAAAGTAATGCAGACAGACCACCGATCGTCCTCTGTCATTACATTGTCAGGTCTTTAGAAAAAAAAAGTTCTCTTTTTCACGATAGTGGACTAATTCATTCAAACCGTTGACAGCTGGCTGGAAGAACCTTGTTTGGCTCCTTGAGAAGTACGGTAGTTCTTGGGACCTTTGGAAAGCACGTGGCCACTGTTTGCTGCTTGTGTCTTTTGCTTCCACCTCTTAGGATAAAAGTGAAGAAGGACTTGAACTCTCTTTGCACTGAGCTCTGCAGATGTGTGTGGAGCACAACAGCATGACCCTTTAATATGAATCTGGATAGTATACAAGCATTCCTGTGAAGCAAAGACAGACAAACCTGCAGTGATATGAAATGAAATTTATGTTATTATCCCTCGTAGGGGAAATATGTCATGCATTTGTTTTTAATTCCTAGTTGTGTGTAGCTTATTTTGTTAATTGCCATTCTTGTACTGATGCTGAAGAAATCTTAGGTGGATTCTTTTCTCACTTTTCTTTTCATCCTTCAGGAGTCGGCGTGAGCTTTTATGCTCAAGAGAGTACATATTTTACCAAGAGTCTCATTGAGATCTCAGTTTACAGGGCTGGAGAGCTGAGAGGTGGAAGTGTGACAGACTCCAGTAGAGGATTTGATTGGTGGACATCATCCTAGATCTTGATCCAGAGCAAATCACACTCCTCTAACAATTCACCCCAGTCCTCCTAAAGTCCAGACGTATGAAACCACAAGGGGCATGCAAACACTTAAAAGCATGTTTTGATATTCAGCTTGCCAATAACAACCGTTTTGTACCTTTAGCGGGATGTTTCACGTGACGTCCTACAACGAGAGAAAATCGTAATCAAGTCAGCTGCTTGCAAGTTGGGTTCATTATTTGATACTGTGTATTTATATGAATGGACATGCATGTTGTCTAGGTGTTACCGGAAGCCTACTTACTATGTTTACCTGCAGTTTGTTTTTATTTCACTGTCAAAAAGGGGTTGATCCATTTTGTACTATTTCTTATGAGAAGTGTGTGTACTTCGACATATAAAACATAAATAAATGCTGCATGCAGCCAGATGAACTGAAGGAAAAGACATCTTTATTCCATCCCTAGTCTTTTTCTGGCAACAATCACAAACAGGTAAATGTGCCATTTAAGTCTAAAATTAAAGTTTTCATTTCTTTAGTTTTATTGAGGGAATAGACATTTGGAAAATTGATTTATTCTCTTGTTTCCATGGTTACAGGTTGGCTCATTCAGGAGGGGGTTTTGCCTCAGATGAGGGTTTCTGGGACTTAACTCAAAGTCTGTATGATACTTAGGGAGTTAGGGTTCATTTAAAGCTCTTCCTTCCTTCTTGTTGATTCACGTTTGCCCCCACCTCTCTTTGGTTCAGCTCCAGCATCAGGTGAGGATCCACCAGAGGGAGCCTTTGTCCCAGCTTCTTTAACTCCCTCTCTGCTCGGTCTCGTTGCTTATGGGATGTGTCCTCTAGATTTTAGACCACCTTGACCAACTTGTTCCTGAATCAGATTTTTGGTTGGCTTATTCCTGGGAATGGGGCCCTGAAACATCATCTTCTGTTGCTTCATGTGCGTGTGGGTACTGAATGAAGAGGTCTTGTCATTTAGTTTTGAGGACCAGAGATGTTCCACATTAATCTGAGCCTCTTTCAATTTCTGGTGGTGATTTAATTGATTTGGCTCTTTTTCATCTTCACCAAATTAATTGTCCACATGATTCAACAGTTTCATCTCCACAGGAGACTTGAGATCTTCCTCATACAAATCCCCGTTTGTGATCTTTGACTCAGAAGATTTAATGATTGGTTGATTGATATAAGGTCTACTGTATTGTGTATTCTATTGGAGGGGTCAAGATTGATACCATCTGCAGCTTGTGCAGCATTTATATCAGTAGTGACTGTTAAGATTATCTGCCTCTGATCCTCCATCTGCACATGATTCACTGCCTTGTTTCTGCATTCCTTCAGTTGTTTACTTTCGTCCCTCAGCTGAACTTCTGTCTTGCTTTGTAAAGTAACTTTTTTCATTGGTACACCAAAAGGGACCATAAAGAGAGCAGCAGTGACTCCACAAAGCCCCTCCTCCATTCCAGCTGTCTGTCATTGTTCTGTCTCCTAGAGACTGTATGACTCCATTTGATGGCATGCTTTCTTAATTTCCCTTAGGGGATCTGATCATTATATTAAAAAATATATATACAATATTCTTTCAGTTCATCCCCATTTTCTTGAAAACATCCAAGCATTACAGTTTTTGTTGCAATGCTTCCTATCCTATCAACACCACCAGAAAACACACCATGACCAGGAGCAAAGATAGCACCGCAAAGTGGAAGACTGGAAGGAAGAACTTTATTCTGGAGCAACAGATAATATTTTTCTTAAAACATTTGACCTACAAAATGAAAAACAAACGTCCAAATCATAACAGAGTGTGCAGATGTTTTATTTGTTTCAATTGCCATTCATGATGTCTTACAATTTTCTAAAAGACAAAAATGAACATAAAAGTAAAAGAACAGATCTACTTTGTAGATCTGGAAGATGAAAGATGAATTTCCTCGTTGAGCAGGACTTGTGCTTTTCTTGAACTTCACTAACCTTTAAGGAAAATAAAAGTCTTCAGTGTCGCAGGAACAGTCCCAGGGGTTTCCATGTAGTCTGACCCTGGTGGACCTGAGAGACCTGAAGATCTGAGGTGGCACTCATCCAGTCATCCTGTTCCCAGGCTAATCCAGCTCAGTTAAAACAGTGTGGGAGCTGATACTATCCGGATGTTACAACCCTGCAGAATGTTTACTACAGTATGTGATGAAATGGCAGTAACATAAACCAAAAACCAGGACAATAATCAAACAGGAACTCGAGCTGAACTGAAATGTAAAACTGGAGCCAACATAAAAGACTTTTCAGTTGCAACTGGTGATTTTATATATTTTAAGACAAGACTTTAACACAAAACCAGTGAGATTGCTAAACTAAAAATAATGTCACATGGTCTAGGGTAATGGATGTTGTCAAAATTAACAAAATTATCTATAACAAACAAACTAAACAATTCAGGTAACTAAACAAGAAAATAAAAACCCTGCCTCACTACACTACCGAGACAGTCAGAAACTGACCAAAAATACAACAAAGACAACATCCTCCTAACTAGTGTTTCTACACAAAGGACAACTAAGGGTGGTATGTATAAAGGCCTCCGTCTAGCTACCCCTAGGCCATGGACTAACAACATAAAAATAACTAACAAAGAATAACTAAACTGCAGTTACTCACCACACAGAACATGGAGCAGAGATAGAGATCTGAGAGCTGAGATGTAGCATTGCGAGATGAGACAGAGACTCCTTGATGAAGCTCCCTTCTGAATGGCAAACAAAAGACTTTTATATAGGGTGTGTTTGGGGCGGGGCATGTAATTGCAGGTAATTGATTGGCAGCAGGTGGAGTGATAATTGGAATTTCCTTGATGGACAGCTCCAGGCAGGCACTGGAGCTGGATTGGATGATCTGGGTCTAAGGACAGACAAAGTACACAGGACACAGACACACCACACCCATCTCTCCCACAAACACCCACATGCACATTCATACCTACATACAGCACATACACAATATATATGTAGGCATACGTAACACCGGACCAAAAGCTGTACTCCTGCTCTTGCTCAGATTTATCCCCCTGAGGCTAATAAAGCCATTAAACATGAACTCATTCACAACTTCCATTTGGTTTTCTGTCAGGTTGAGCTCACTCAGGATATTTGGTCGGCTTAAAACAGTTTGGATTCATTTCTGTCAGCAAATTCTGTCTCAAACTGAGGTTCGAGAGGTTGATCACAGGGGTGAGGTTGTTACTACACAGCACAGTGGAGTTTATCTACCCAAAGCCCTCCACAATCATCCCCAGAGAAGAATATCTTGAAGGGAAAGGTGTGAGAGAGATCATTTCTTTCAGGTCCTATTAGTTCTGAACACTAGACTGACAAAATGTTAGAGAAGGGCTGTTGTACATAAAAGTAAATATTTATTACATGCTGCGAGTTCAGTTTCTTTGTTCCCATGTTTAGACTTTATTGAGTCTACCAGAGAGAACAATGCAGAGGAATGTTTGGTCATCATTTCTGCTGCCATCCATCGGTTGTCTTTGGCAACTTCAACAAAGAGCAAGATATAGACAGATGATATTTTATTAATGTGAACGTAAATATGAACATAAGAAGCTTGGTTTTCGATCTGTGGTGGAATGTTCTAAAAAATAATCTGGATTCTATCATCAAATTTGTCAATATTTACACAACATTTTGATCACCAGATGACAAGTTACTGATCACAGAATAATTACAATTCCTGGATTAAAAAAAGGTGAGAACTAAAATTTCAAGAATAAACAAATACAAGGATGAGTGTATGAACATTTTAAGAAATCTGTTAAAACAAGGAATTAACCCCAAAAGAAGCTGATTTAAAGGCTTTAATCAGCTCGATGTATTCGTGTTTTAATTCTTAGTGCTCTACTAAAGGTCCTCACCTGGTGGTTCATCCAGGCAGAAAAACGTTCCCCTCTCTAAAACAGCACTGGCCGAAACGCACATTTACCAGCAACAAACCCAGACAAACAGCAAGTGTGGAGACACGCTAACTGGATTTGCCTTGTTTTCACTGTTGCCATGGCAAAGTGGAGTTAGTCACAGCGATGCGTGTTGGTACCGAGCCCTGAAGCTGCAGTTCCAGTTGGTTGGTAGAGGGTGAGACAATATCGCTGAAGGGCCTGAAGACGTTTTCACTGACTTTGACGACTCAGATTAGAAACTCCACGGTCATGTTGGATGAGACATTTTTATCCACTTGGATTGAGATTTATTCAAGGTTGTGAGATTAGTTTTAAGAAAAAATGTGAATAAAATTTAACAGTTGGTGAATGGAAAAAACAAAAAGATTTGTGAGGTGAACTGTTGCACAAAGGTCGAACTCAGGGCTGTGTGTAAAACTAGTGAGAGAAAATAAACTGAGTCACACAAATGAACAAATCAAACCATGAGAAAAGTGAAAAATGAAAAAGGTGACTTTTATTCACTTGAAAATGTATTCAATTTCAGTGCTTCCATTTATAACATAAATAGATGGCATGGGGTCAAAAATAAAATCAACAAGGATGACAGAAGAACACTGGTGTAACAAAAATGCTAACCAAAAGCCAATACAATCTTTTAGTGAACATAATAAATATTTACCTCCTCCCCCACCCCCAAAAAATCAAAATGCAGCAAATAAGAAATCAAGTATTCTGTTGTTTTTGGAGACAGCAGTAGTTTCATCAGCAGAGGCCCTTCAGCCCCACGCCTCAGGATTTAGTCTTAGTGTTTTGTTCACTTCTCATATTTATGGCGTGCGCAGCAGCAGTCAGACCGATTAGTGCTCAGTTTTTATGCCCATTCAGGAAATAAAAAAATCCCCCAAAAAAACAGAAAGTAAAGTGCTCGTGCAACACTTCGGGTTGTTCTCGAGGCCAATGTATGGTTTCTAAAAAAGCACTTCTGACGATCTGTGAAGAAGAGAGAGACGACGTGGCAGTGTTTGTCAGTACGTCGGAGGAATGTTCTTTAATGTTGGTACATCACTGATCCACAGAACCCCCCACGCTCACACACAAACCCCTTTGAGAAGATATCAAATACTGTCATTCAGACCGATTACACAGCAGCGCACTAACTCTTCAAAACAAGAGTTTGTACATAAGCCGCCCTCATGGACAAAAGGTGGTACAGGCCAACGGAAGTCCTCAGGCAAGGGAGGGGGTGACGGGAGGGGAGGGGTTACATTGCTAGACAGAAGCTGTCGACAAGTGTTGAATGAGTGCACCTTTATACGGGACAGTTCAAGAGTGTCCAGTGGAGAGAAAACACAACTGAGGTCTACACATCAGAGAATTGCTGTTATGATGAAAACACATAACATCAGCTCAAACTTTTTACCACATGACTTTAATAATTTAAAAAAAAAATTAATAATTTGTGTACCAAAAATCATTCATCCTCAAGAAAAAGTTTGTTCTGACAAATAAAAGCATTTAAAACGACTGCTGTTAACGTGTTTCTTTTCCTATACACATATCCAGTGCTACAAGATCAGCGTTTTACTTAGGAAGCGGATGACTAAATAAGATGACGGTACCACAATGCATGATGGGCCGAGACGTCCGAGGGAGGCCTCAGAAACTCCATGTGACAAAACAAGACAGTTCAGAGCAGCAGGTTTGTTTGTTTTTTGGAGATCTCTGGTGAGGCAAAATCGGCAATGCCAGTCTGATTGGACAGATCCAACAGTTCAGGAAGAATGTTGTTTCTGGGACAGCAGAGCAGAGCCGGAGTCCTAACGGGATGAACAGCCTCCAGACGACAGTGACACATCTCCCAGTCCTTGGCTCTTTTTGCCCGAATGTTTCCGTCGGAGAGGCGGTTCCAGAGAGATGCTCTCGATCAGTGTTGAACTCAAAAATAAATACATCCACTAGGCATGAGAGACATGGACGATTAAAAAGCCACATGCTTGAGTCGTGGTCATCGTAGAAAAACGGAGCTGGACTAAAAAGAAACAGATCGCACAGAGAGAAGAAGCAGCCCACAAACATTCATCCTTTTGTTGCGAGCAGAGCTCCCTCAGACCAGCTCTCACACACACACGCACACACACCTTTTCCCTTGTTTCTCCCTTGGTCCACCTATCAGTGACTTCCTTGTGTTTGGCCTCTCCAGACCAGGTTTCCAGACTGATTGGGTGTTGAACATCAGTCTAGTCAGAAAACAAGCAGAATGGGGATTGGATGGTTTGAGCGATAGAAGCGTTTGAACACTCAGCTTTGTTATTTTACACTTTTCTTTGGCACAGCACTTCTCTTCGCCTGCCACAGGTGGTTGTGGATGGTTAGGGCGTCCACGCTGACCGACACAGTTTTGGCAGGGATGACTGTGAACTGCTTCCTGTCTGAACTGTACTTGTACAGCTTGTCGATCATCTTCTTGCTGATGCTCTTAGGTCCCGTGCCCGTCAGCTTCTGGATCTCTTCGGTGTCTGGGAAGTAGGAGTAGAGTGCCCGGAACTGGCAGCCGCCATCTCGAAACAGGATCATCAAGTGGTTGGACTCGCACTTTTCCAACTCCTAATATGGAAGAATGTAATGAAGGTCAGAATGTTGAAAACTATAAATTTGGACAGTTTGTTGTCGGAAAGCTTCAGCATCAGGCTGCCATAACTCTGAGTGAGTATTACTGCCTGCTCTACTCAGATTAAAGTCAAATTGCTACACGTCCAACAGGCTTAGAATAAACATCTATTATTACTACGGGTATCAATCACTAAATCCATGGAATCACATCCTTGTCTGGTCCAACTGACCTCTAGGATCTGGTTCTTCTGTGGTTCGTTGACCTTTCCAGCCAGGCAGCAGTGGGAGATCGCATTGTGGATGATTGGCTTATTTGACTTGGCGCTGGGCTCCTTGAAGAGTTTGGGACCTACAGGAGACAAAATGGTAAGACGACGCAGCGAACAGTCTGACTGGTGAGTGGAAACACGTATGAAAGTAAAACTAAACAGAGTGAAACAAATTCTATGACGTTTGACACTAAATAGTAGCTGAGACAGAATGAAATCTTTGCGCTCACCCGTATATTCAGCCATGGAGGTGATGGAAGATGCGGTGGAGCCATTGTCCCAGTCTCTCTCTGCAATCCGACTGTTATTACGACTACCTGGAAATGACTCCACAGAGTCGCAGCTAAAAGAGAATAAATGATCAGACATAGCAGACAGACATGTATCGAAATAGTTCAAAATGAAACACGTATTACCGCTGGGAGCCAGCCCCTCCAGAGTTGACGCTGTCTGCCTCGTTGGTGGCGGCGGAGGCCAGGGACAGGCTGGAGCCTGACTGGGCGTTGCTCAGGTTGTCAGCTGTGTGACACACACTTTCAATCGTTTTGTCTAGAATAACATCAATTTAAAAGACAGTTAATGAAGCTACAACAGTTAAAGACCTGCAATTAATCCAATGTCACCAGTCGGACCAACAAGCTAAAATTTTACATATCCCTTTAGTAAGATGGTGACAGCAATGAATTTCTTCCTAGATTTATGGAAGAATTAAACGATTCCTTTCATTTAATCCAAGGAAGCTCTTAATTTATGATCATTATAAGTCATCATGAATTGTAAGATATGTAGTAAAAACAGGAAACGCGGGCAGTGAGCGACTCGCCCTCAGCTCAGAAACAGAACCAGCAGCTCAGACATAAAGACGACTGTAACAGCTAAATGTCAAACCAGTGACTTCACAAAGCTCACATGTGGAAGAGCCTTTGGAGAAATTGTCGCTGCAGGATTCCTCTCTGAAGACAGACTTGGGTCTGTGCTTCTGCTTCGGTTTGGGCGTCTTGGGCTTGACGAGGCCTTGTTCCTCAAACATCTCTTGCTGCTTACGCCGCAAATACCCCTGTTTGATCAGCTCCCGCCGCGTCTTCTCCTCCTCTTTACGCAAGCGCTCCTCTTCGGCCTTCCGTCTGAAATAAAGAAGAGTGCTGTCATTTCTTTTGGAACAGTGGCGTCTGAATCCAACTCTTGACTTTGGTGAACAAAGCTACCTGGCTTCATCTCGTTTCAGCTCCAATTCTGCTTCTAGGTGTTGTTTACGAAGTCGAGCCTCTTCGGCTTTCTTCTGCTGCTTCAGCAGAAAAGCTTCTCTCTTCTTAGCGAGCTCATCCTCTGCTTTCTGTTCATCCTATCACAAGAAAAAAAAATATCAGGGCATCAGTTACATATTAAAAAAATTAATCAGTCTTTAATATATTCCTCCTATTCATGACTAAATTATTACATATTCTAAATACAGAAAAATCACAAAGTAATGTGAATCTGCATAGAAAATAACAGAAGCACAACTACTAGTACCTGATCAGGTAATTCAGAAACAACAAATCACTAAAAGTGGTGTATCATTTGTCATATAGTAAAAAATGCATTTAATAAAAATGTATATTCCCATTGAACAACTAGGCTTACAGACTGCAACATCCCGCGACACCCCTGAATTCCAAAATTTTACCCTGACCTACTTTCATAGGTCAGGGTCATTTAATAAACGACCCATGATCCAACATGTAACTGGTGCATTTGATGTCATGTGGTTTCAGAGATGTGTACCTAACAAGGTATAAAAGTGAAAATGTAACCTTGATCTAGTTTTTCAAGGTCAAGGTTGTGATCTAATTTTCATCTCCTTGCCTCCCTGAATATATCGCCTTTTGTTTCGTCTTTCTATCTTATCCGGTTCCTGAGATATGTGCGAAAATATCACAGGATAGAAGGATAGCGCTTTGATCTATGGTCTTACCCACAGTGGCCTTGTCCCTCTTTCCATCTTATCCGGTTCCTGAGTGTATAGAAGTAGAAATTTAACCTTGACCTAGTTTTCTCTATGTCAAGGTCACCATCTCATTTCATCCCCTTTGCTGTCAGAGTGATGTGATCTTTGGTTCATCTTTCACTGACAATAACAATACATCACTGCTTTGCGATCTAATTACCTTGAAGAAGAAGCCCATGACTGATTTCTGGTCTCCATCACCTCCTTCTGATGTTCCGTCCTCAGCAGCCTCCTCTTCCTCAGGAGCCTTCAGTTCAGACAGATCGACCTCAATCAGGTGGGCTTTGGTGCGCTGGACCTCCTCTGATGGTACGTTCTGTTTTGCTGACCCATCTGAGGCGCTGAGCTCAGACTCTCTCATGGTGCTGGACAGGCACTCGTTGAAGGACACTTCTGGGCTGACCACTGCTGTCAGGTCCACTCGGGTGGGCAGGCGCATGTTAGCCTCATCGTGAAGCCGGAAGGCGGCGCTCCGCATGTGGCCGGAGCCCAGCCTGTCGACTGTCGCTCCAGCCGTCGTGTTTCTGGGGCTGTCGGGCTGCTCCGTCCTGGGGGACTTCCCTCCGACGAACTGCCTTGCGTGTGGCAGTGTCTCTGATCCACTCTGGGTGGGGGTGGGGGTCCTGGACGTCTGTCTGCTTTGCTCCTTGCCTATCTTTAGCTCCGATGGCTTGGACCTGGAGCCCCGGCCCGAGCTCAGCTTGGGGGGTTTCCTGGCAGGGACGGTGCTGGGGCCAGACAGGTGCTCCACAAAGTGAAAACTCGCAGCCCCCTTAGAGTCACCATTTTTAACACTTGTGAGAGGAGGAGGAGGCGTCGCCCCAGGGGGAGACTGTACATTCTGTTTCATCAACATCTCCTGCTGCAGCGACAGCTGCATCATCTGCTGCTGAATGCTGCCGATGGCTTCGTTCAGCAGCTCGATGGAGCGGCTGCATTCATTCAGGTCCAGCTCCTCCTCCAGGTACGAGTTCCCGCCGTTATCGGTCTTGTCTGTTTCTAAGGCACCTGCTGTGGTGGTTCCAGCCACCTCTTCTTTATCCCCCCTCCTGACGTCAACAAACATATCATCTTTAGTTAATGATCCTTTCTCCCCACTGAGCTCATCTTTGGAGATGTTGGCCTTGAGTGGGTGACTTAAAGTGTCACTCCTGCCCCCACCTTTCTTTACAATGTGCAGAAAGGCTGCTTTCCCCAGCTTCTGCCTCTGCCTGGCTGATAGCACCTCCATCTTCTTCTTCTGGTGCTCAATTGCACGCCGCTTCTCCTCCAGCTGCATACGTAGCTGGACAAACTCAGAAGCCAGTAAGTTGGCACCTCCACTACCGTCGCCGGCTCGAAAGCATCCGCCCAAGGGCGATGAGGGGCTTTGGTCTCTTTTAAGCCTCCAGGACGAAGTCAGGGGCCCGCTACTCTCTGATCCATCTGGAGTGGTCCTTTGAGAGCTGGAGGCACTGGAGCGAAGGTCGTGGTTGCTGCCGAAGCGCTGCTGCTGGGCTTTGCGCTCGGCGAATGAGGTCATGCGAACGCTACCGCTGGCCATGCTGCTAGCCTGAGAGTGAACGCTGAGGCAGGGACTGGAGCGACCGCTGCCGCCGTTCATGTCTTTGTCCTTGTGCTCTTTCACATTCATGTCTTCTTGTAGTTTGGCTGATTCCTCTTCATCATCATCCTCAATAAAGGCTTTCCTGGGCCATTTGGAGTCTTTAGTGTTAACTGCTTCATCCAGCTCCTCTTCCTCTTCGTCCAGGTCTTCCAGCTCAGCATCAAGGCCAGACATGGGTTCTTCAGAGTCTGAATGGAGGTAAAAGCCCCCAGCTGCCTCTCTGGATGAGGGGTCCACACTGGTGGTAGCGCCGGTCCTGGAAGCTGCCTGGTCCCGTGGAAGCTCCTCCGACGAGTCTTTCTTCTCAACTGTAGGCGTAAATGTTTTGTTCAGACTGCAGGAGGCTTTCCTACAAACGACTGACGGAGATACATCTCCTCGATTTAGAGAACCTCTTCCTGAAGAGTGGGACCCCTCACCACTCTCCTCTTCCTTATTTAGGAATACAGACTTCTCTTTAGCTGTTTTGAGGACGGCAGGCATTAACGGTTCTAGGTAAAAGCCTTCTGATGCAGGCTTGGACTCTGTGGATGCTTTATGTCCCGCTTCGGCAGCTGCTTGTGTTCCATCCACCTGTTTTGGAATGACAAAACTATCGGCCCTCGCCACTTCCACCTGTGTTTCCTCATCATTCTCAACGTTAACATTTCCCAGGCTGTGGCCATTGACTTTACGAATTGGAACATGCGATGGCTGGTGGGGAGCCATCCCGTGTTTGGGTGTGACGTTCACGACGTTGGATGCCAGGCTGTCCTTACTTATTGAACGAGCTAGACTCACGCTGTCGCCAGAAGCAATGTCAGCATCACTGTCTGTAGCGGTGTGGAACATGTAGGGGCTCAGTGTGGACAGAGGCCTGCAGAATGAAAGCAAAGGGACAACACTTTCAAGATGCTATACAGAGTACATTATATAACTTTTTTTTTGCTTTAACCAGCATACTTAAATTCTACTCCTCTTTATTCATAAGGCACAGTAGTGAAAAAAGTCCAAAATAAATTGCGTCAGAATTCTAAATGTCCCAAAATTATGTAAAACAAGAAGGGAAAACAACAACAATCACTTGACCACTAAACCACTGAGACACAGTAAAACCATACCTACCATTTAGTAACAAAAATAACTTTTTTAGAACTTTTTTAGAATGTCCAACAGTTCAAACACAAACATGTTTCCAGTTGTTTAATCTTTCTTCTCTTATGTCCCTATGCTTCCTTCCTTTTATTATAGGTTCTTCTGTTTCCTGTTGTTATAATTATGTAACAGCATGTAAATAATAATAATAACTTATACAACGTCTTTTGGCTGTGCCATTACTTTCTGTCATTGTTATGTGTATTTATTGTATCTCTTGCGAGCAGATGTCACCTGAATTTCCCTTGGGATCATTAAAGTATATATCTATCTATCAATCTATCTATAGTATTTTCCACACTATTAGGCGCACCCAAAAGCCTTTAATTTTCTCAAAAACTGACAGTGCGCCTTATATGTGAAAGGGGTTTGAAAATAGGCCACTCATTGAAGGTGCGCCTTATAATCAGACGCGCTTTATGATCCAGTGTGCCTTATAGTCCAGTGCTTCTTGTAATTCGGTGAGCCTATTACATGCATTTATTTATTTATTTATTTTTAACTAGGCCATTCGGTGCAGGCGCGCCTAATAATTCAGTGTGCCATATAGTGTCGAAAATACTGTACCTTATAAAATTGATTGATATGCAAAAATGCTTACCAAAAATAATGTCCTACATAAAAATTACATTAAAGTGAAATATTCAAATTCTGACAAAGAGAAACATGTGAACCTTTAGGTGAGTATTTAAATATCAACAGATTTTTCTGTGTCTTCTTACACTCCAGACATAAATACATTGCTATATGTAAAAAAAAATTCATGAATACAAACGTGTTTTAGATCAGAGCTCATTTCTAGGTTTTCAAACTATGTACCTTTGCTTCTTGTCGGGCCATGCAACAACAGATCCTCTGGGCTGTCGGTCCATCTGAGTCAGAGAGTTGGATCGATTTCTGAGACCTAATCAGAAACACACACACACACACCTATTAGTATAAAAAGCTGCTGGTCCCAATCACACGACTACAAGTTGAAGATTCACAGGTTTATAGAAAGTTGGCTTCACCTGCACCATCGTCACCTTGCTGCTTTTGTTGCCTCTGTCTGAGGGGCAGGAGCGGGTGGGAAGGGCTGAAGAACGGACCCCCTTTACTGAAGACCAAAAAAAGAGATAACAAGCAAAAATCTTTTTGCTTTAGAAATCAAGTCGAATAAAAACATTCAAACAGCATTAGCACCACACCTTAACAGAAAGTCACCAGCTACACTCGCTAAGCTTCAAACAACACAATTACAAGATTTTCCTCAAAGAGTTAATGTATAATTCAACACAGAAAAAAGTCAAGCATATGATAGATGAGATGACAAAGTAGCACCCAGAAAGAGAGCTAACTCGACTGAGTCTCCCACACACGTGAAAGCAGTGTATACACAGCCAAAAACACAACTTTGTGCATGATAAGAGGACACAAAAGAATGTAGGTTAGACACCACTGCATAATTATCCATCCTGGTAGGGCTAATTTAACTAGTTCCAGATAGAATGAAGATAAGTAGGGCTGGGTAATATCTACAAAATATCATTAATGTGACACTGTTCCCAGTAGAACTCTTTATTAGATATCTGATTTAATGTTGAAAGCACACACAACTGTCAACATTGATCAACTTCACCACATCACAGACTTCATGCATTTGCAAAGATTGGCTGCAGACAAAACTATACAAACAGACATTTCTTAAACGTGGGTACAAAGGTAACAAGTATGAGTCTTGTTTGACTGGAAGGGTTTGGCTTATTTTGATCAATCCACAGACAGCAGGCCTTAATGATGAGGCATAAAGAAAAGGAAAGTGAAAAGACTTACAGGGTCTCAGAGTCTTCAGGATGCAGGAAGTACCTGTTACAGACTTCTGGGCTACCCTGGTTATCAGCCACACCAGGGCTGGCCCGGAAGCTGCGCTTGGTGGCGTTGGAGATAGGCACTGATGGGCGGGCACTCTTAGGCTGAGCAATGGCTCGAGCTGAGGAAAGAAAAAAAACAAAGAGGCGCTGATCATTTTAATGCATGTACTGATGATGAAATGTTACTAATTTGAGATATGATGAGACGCAACTCAACGAGTTATTTGATCCAAACTGAAAGACTGCTACAGCTGGTGAGATTTTCTTTCATCAGATGTCAGAGGTAAACGTAAACGTAACGGTAAAGATTTAAACCTGGATTTGCAGCTGTTACGCTGACAATACAGAATACAGTCTCCTAAACATCAAACTTTGTATGTTAAACACTAAATGCTTTCATTTTGTTACATCCAGAGTGTAGTAAGGAAATATTAATACATGCTTACCATCCTTGAATTCTTGAAGATCTCTAGGCTGGACAAATTCTGGCTTCACGGTCTCAAACCACCAGAAGAGCTCAGCAATGAACACCATCACATTTTGCTACATAGAGAATAATAGAAATTATAAAGATGTAAAATAGACTGGTGATTGTTCATAATGTCAAAAAATCAGATTTAAATCCTATGTAATCTGATTAAGTTAAAATGATCTGGTAATGGCAGCTGTACCACATGTTTCTATGATAATTTAATTTCAAATATCCATGAAAACTGTGTTGTGTCTTGGAGTGTGTACCTTTAGCACGAGCGGTGAGTAGAGCATATCCTCTGTCGTCAAATAGAAACTTTTATTCAGATACTCGTTGGCAAATTCTCTGAGTAACTGGATATTATACAGGCTGTCAGCTATGGAGGGTACTTCCTTCAGGCAAATATCTGATAACACAGAAAGTGGGGCAGACCAGGGCACAACTCAATGACCTCGGGGCTATTAAATGTCACTGGGGCAGTAAGTCAAGAGTAAGTGCTAAGAATAGTATCACTTATGCTTATTAAATGGTCTCATGAAATCATTCTTTAAGGGTAACTGATAATTACTGAAGTGTAACCTCTGTGCATGTAAGGACAGAATACCTTCCAGCTTGATGAGGTGTGGGCAGTAGCAGTGGACGACAGCGAGCAGGGCTGCCCCATCACAAACATCCCTCATCAGGTCTTCCAGTAGTGGGAAGAAGGGCAGCTGTCGACCGGAGGCATGCTCCCGACGATATCGTACCTAACCACCAGGACAGAATGAAGGCTTTTTGAGAACAAAAGCCAAAGACCACCCTATGGAACATCAAACTACTGATTTAAAAAAAAAAATGCAACGACTAGGATCATAAGAATAAAATATCTGTTGTTGTGTCAAAGCATATATTCATCACGGATGGTTTTTGACTTAATGCTATAGATTCTAAAACATCCATGTTCTCCCCAAGAGTTCAAAAGTTCATTCATCGTCCATACCTGCTGGAGTTCAAAAGTGATAGGTATACTTTATTCCAGTAAACCCTCGATTATTCACGCTTCAAAATTCACGACTTCACTACATCGCAGATTTTTAGTAGGTAGTCACGTGATACAGCACGCACATGCTATGGGCTGATAGCATCTGTGTGTGTATTAAAGAAACACTTTTCTTTAACACAAAAGTGTTTAAAACAGACTATAAGAGTGTGGGAAATGGTAATACAGATATAAGGTGGGTTAATATCAGTATGGGAAGGGTTCATAAACGTTTAAATTACCGTAAATAATAAAATAGTTTGTCCTTTGTTGCAGAATTTCATTTTCTACGGTTGGTAACTGCAAGTAACGAGAGATTACTGTATACTTTCTCTCTCTTTCATTTCCAGGTAATTAGAGTACATTCTGAAACAAATTATGCTGCCTGACAAAATAAGTTGAATGGGAACCATGAAGATCTTAATTGTGAAGATGTGGTGTTAGAGCAATGATATGAAGGCAGAGTGGATGATCAGGCCTCAACAGGCCTCAGAGGGAGGAAGCTGATATTGGAATAGAGTTATACAAATATGAGCCATCTGATTGAGAGGCATAGCGGGGTAATTCATGCCTCCTGTGAGCAATGTGTGAATTACAGTATTTTCCGGACTATACGGCGCACCTACAAGCCATTTAAAATGTTCTCATAAACCCGTAGTGCACCTTATAATCTGGTGCGCCTTGTATATGGATTAATATTCATATTAATATTGGTCAAAAACATGATCGCTGAAAAAAAGCCTGGCGGCCAGTCATGCCGCACTCAAGCACCAGAGGAGCCCCCTCACAAGCCACTCGGGCCTACGCCCCCTAACAACGGTAGTCAAGGGGCGTCACCGAAGTCCCGGCTCTGACTGAGCTGCTCTCAGACGGTAGAGCAGACTGTAGGAGCACCGGTGATTACGTAGCAAAACATAAGGAACTTTTAACAAATCTATTAATAAAGTTTGACTGACTGACTGACTGATCTCATTATTTTCCAACTACTGTGGCTTCGGAAATAACCCACCTTAAACTAATTGACCTTAAAAATGCCATTATGCTGTAATCTGGATTCTAGTGACGGTCCACTCCATTAGTCTGTGGAAACACACGGAGAAACTGGCAATAATCCGCTCTGTTAGCACTGACTGCACTCGTAATGAATTTAACCAGTTTTTAATGTCAGGTTTTTTAATATGCGTGTTGACTTCTTTCTAAGATGGCAAAGTGATCAAGTGATCAGGTTTCTTTGAGGCTCAGAATGGTTTATTGACATAACAATTGGGGCCATTCAAAGGTAGTCAGGAAGTCATGAATGCAATCATGACTGCCTGAGCAGCGCGTCTCTATCTAGTGGACGGATTGCGCAACTACAGCCGCTGCAGTTTATCAAATACATTTTATTTATTTTTTATTGTGTGCGCTTTATAATCCGGTGCGCCATGTATATGGAATAAATTATAAAACACACAAATTATTAAGGGTGTGCCTTATAGTCCAGTGTGCCTGATAGTACAGAAAATACTGTACTCTTGTAATTCAAAGAGGAATGACTGAACAACACTGGTACTTCTACAGTTATGGCCAAAGCTTTTGAGAATGACACAAGTATTGCTTGTCACAAAATTTGCTGCTTCGGTGCTTTGATATCTTTTTGTCTTATTTTACTGTAATATACTGAAGTATAACTAGAAGCATTTCAAAAGATTTTATTGACAATTACATTACGTTTATGCAAGAGGTCAATATTTGCTGTGTTGACTCTTCATACCCTAGACCTCTGCAATTCGCCCTGTCATTTTGTCAATTAACTCAATGCCTGGAGTTAAAATTTATGGGTTTGTATTTTGCCCACCCGCCTCTTGAGGATTGACCACAAGTTCTCAATGGGATTAAGGTCTAGGGAGTTTCCTGGCCATGGCTCCAAAATTTTGATGTTTTGTTCCCCGAGCAACGTAGTTATGACTTTTGCCTTATGGCAAGGTGCTCCACGCTGGAAAAGGTATTGATTTGTCACAAAACTGTTCTTGGATGGTTGTGAGAAATTGCTCTTGAACGATGTTTTAGTACCATTCTTTTTTTATGGCTGTGTTTGTAGGCAAAATTCTGAAAGCGAGAGACAGAGGTGAGAGAGAGAGAATGTGAGTCTGAGTGTGCGCGCGCGTGTCTGTGTGTGTGTGTGTGACCTGAGATCTGATCATCTTTATCACTGTTTCTACACTCATATTTTTATTGCAAAATGTAAAGCTGGTTAATTCAACCGAGCAAAATATCTAGTCAAGCATGAAACGATCTAAAATCTTTACAGTGTGAACCCTCCATGAGTGATAACATTTCAAGTGAGGCTGGATAAGGTACTGTTGGAGATAACAGGGCCTAGGCTCACATTACATAAACTCAGCATTTTCACTCGTGTTTGTAACAAAGCTACTCACATTTCAAAATGCAGTTAGTTTTGTTACCCCTGAGGGTGTTCAGTATGAAAAACGGTTACGTTGGATACCAGTATCAAATTTTCAGCCAAATGGTACCCAACCCAATTTAATAAAGAAACATACCCTAGATTAATGATTCTCAAATACAGGGGCGCACCTTCTTGGGGGGGGGGGTGACCCTGGTGAACGTACAGTGAAACTACTTAAGTGGTTGTAATTGCACATCCAGTTCAGTAGGTGGCAGTGGCACTTTAACATCTACATGTAATGCGCAATTAACTGCAATTAATACAATGGGTTCAGGGAGTATTTACTCCTGATATGGCGAAGGTTTTTTTTGTTTCACTGAGCATGTGTGTGCATGTGCGCACGCACACACACACACACACACACACACACACACACACACACACACACACACACACACACACACACACCAAAGAGCATCTGAGGCGGAGGGTAGGAAGGTGCAAAATGTTTTCTTCTTTACGGCGCTATATCCTTAGTATGAAGCTATGAAGATTGCCTCAAATGATGATCTTAAGGAAAAGCAACAATTAGTTTTTTCACTGCAGCCCTTGCATCTATATTTTGGTAGTAAAGAAAGATTTGGTAGAAAATAACAAAGTAGTTAATCAATCAAAGAACTTTTTCGACAGAGCAAGCTAAACCTTAAAATGTCATGGTAAGCGTGCAGCTTGGTCATAACGCCCTTAAAAAAAGTTGCTTGTCTACGTTTAAAAAAAAAAAAGGGGCCGATAGATACTTGCACTACACTCCCTAACAGTACCAGTACAAATGCAGTACTCCCAGCTACAGATCAAGATCTAAAATGGGTCAAAACGGGTCTGGTGGAGCTATGACACACCATGCACCATTCAAAAAGATCACAAGTTGCAAAACACAACTTGGCAGTTACAAGGATATTTATTTGATTTACTAAAACATTACAGCATGGATTAAATATTTATTCAGATACATCTACAGTGTGTTGGGAGGCCGACCCACAACATTACAATAATTGTAACTGGGGCAGGTGTTGCCACAATCACAGGGAATGCTACCATCTGAAGATGAGGAGCTCTACCAAGAAATTATCTCTACATTGGGGAGACTTCTCCCGACCAAGAGAGAATGCTACACCACTTTGGAGAAGTCCTCTGGCTCCAGCATGCAGTGGGCCAGCTTGAGCATGACATTAGGCTGACACACACACACAAATGCAGAAATACTATCAAGAGCCCATAGCACAAAGGAAACGGTTTGTGAGAGCAGAAGAGAAAGGAATGACAAAGCAGATCAGTGAGAGGAGGTGGTCAGGGATGGGACTGCAAAGTTAAGTAGTGTTGTAGGAATGGATTTGCTCTTAATTCTCACTGAGCAATCAAATACCAGCAGAACTTACAAGCACAGTTAATCCACAAGGTTTACTAGAGCTTGGAATGAGAGAGCACACATTACATGGCTAAAAGAATAGCTGGTGAACACTTGAAAAGGTCAGAATTACCTCAAACCTCTGTGAAAAATTTGTCACAAAAAACAAAACAAAACAAAAAAATTTATCAGTGGTCTCCCCTGGCTTCAACGCCGGCTACAAGCAACACAAATGAGCTTGAATGAGCCATGGTGGAGTGTGTGCACACATCAACACAGAACTATGCGTGCAGGGGGGAGAGGGTGACGAAAATGGGCTTAAGGGAAGGGGGGGGGGTCGCTGGCATCCAACTTACAGGGACTAGCTTCCAATACCATTTGGAGGGAGACTATCCAGTTTGCAGGAATAAAAGAGGAGGGGATAGATGAGGAACAGGAACAGAAAGATTAACAGGTCAGAGGTCAGAGACAAAGGTTTGGATCTACTTCTGATTTTAATAGAAAAGGAAAAGCACATTCAGAACAACTCCAAAATGCCAGGATGGATAAACATTCTATATCAAACCAGGGACCTGCTGTTCCGAAAGTTTTACATGAGAAAATATTTGTGTGTTTGTGATGACACCTGCTTGAAGTCAGACTTGAGGAAAAATTTTTTATCAAAAAGCAAATGTACTTTAGTCTTAAAAAGACAGAAATATAGAGAAGTTGGTTGCAATCTGTTGGCAAGTTTGGCTCTGCTATTCTAGACAACTGGAAAACCTCTCCTGTAAAAGAACCAACAGCAAGAAATGCAGCGAGGCTTTACCTTTTGGTGACTGGGGGACTCCAGGTGGTGATGTTTCACTTTGTGCTCCCTTTCTGTAATCTCCCTCATCTTGTTGTTCACCTGAACAAGAATACTTATCACACTTGTGCAGTCAACAGAAGATGAGGCTGCAAATGCTTTTTTACATTCAATCTATTTTAGCTTTATCTCTGCTTAAGTCCAGGTTTTCAAACCTTGTTGATCCAGAAGACCATGGCATCTTCCAGGTCAAAGGGCAGCTCCTTGGTGGCACTAAAGGTGGAGAAGCGCTTGACAGAAGCCACAACTTTCTCAATGCTAATCATCTCCACTGTGTAGGCCATCATCAGGGAATCGATCATGGGCATGTGAGCACTCTTGGTGAGGAAACAACAAAAGACAATTGAACTTTATTGAAATTACCCATCTTACATTAATGTTATGACAAAATGATCAGGTTTTTCATTTTTGTAAATGACCTAATTTAAACCTCACAATTTCAACAACTGCACCTCCTGTGTTTTCAGCATGCCTTTCATAGTTTCCAATAAAATCTAGAGTAGAATTCAAGATCCTCACGATCACATATAAAGCTCTTCACTTTGAGGCTTTGTCTTACATTGAAAATCTCATAGAATTGAATTACACTCCCAGAACTCTGTTCTAATGATGCAGGGCTTTTGGCAACCTGTCAGGTCTGTAGGAGTAGAACAGGAGTCAAAGGTTTCAGCTATCCGACTCCTCTACACTACAACAATCTTCAAGAGTAAAAAATGACCAGAGTAGTATACAGATACAGAACTAGCTTAATTCATAGAAACTTTTGCCAAAAAAAGTAAGTTGCTAATGATTGTCAATTCAGTATACTGGGAGTCTCGGAAAGAAGATTTGTCCGGCTCAGGATTCCACCTTCTCACCAGGACCTGTGGATTATTTTGTCAAACAACCCTAACAGGCCAGCTCATTATCACTGCTTGTTTCAATGATCATAATAAATCAATAAATTAAAAATAATAATGGCAATAATGTGATGTCTAAATATAAGAATGTCTAAACCTTGTGACCTGGTCACAAGGTTTAGACATTAGATCCCCAATATTTCAAATACCTGTGGTCCAGACTGATTGTCCTAATGGACAAGGATAAAAGCACTAAACTCATCTACTGACGTCACTGTGATCAGAAAAAACCACCTCTGGCTTGACATTCCTTTCTGACAGTCAATCTACAATCAACATGGAAAAAAACACTGCAACATCAGGACCAGTCAGTTACTCAATCTGTAAAGAATTAGAATGAAAGAATATATTGTCGTGAATAGAGTAATGGACCCCCAACAGTTTTATTCTACAGTCAAACCTCGGTTTTCGTACGCTTCTGTTCTCGACCAAATCAGTTTTCGACCAGAAAAATCCAAGAATTTTACGTGTCTGAACTCGACCAAAATTCGGCTCTCGACCAAACCGAAAGAAGCTGAGCGTACCTGAACGCGACTCATTCGGGAGCCAAGCGAACTCGAATGCCCAGGATGCTTCCTCCGTAGCGCATTCGTGTTCAAAGTTCAATAGGATATCTTTTATTAAAATAAAACACTGTCTATTTCTACCCCTTTTTATTTATGGTAAACAGTATACAGTGCAGTTTATGGTGTAAAATAGTTTAAAAAAATTAGAAAAAGTTGTTTTTTAGACTTGGAACGGATTAAAATTATTTACATTAATTATAATGGGAAAAATAGTTTCGGATTTCGAACAACTCGCTTTTCGAACAGCCTTCTGGAACTGATTATGTTCGAAAACCGAGGGTTGACTGTATTTGTACATGTATCCTCACAGACATTTCAAAGTAAAGTTTATATTACATTTAGATTTAACATTTGACTAAATTGTGTATGTCTAAAACCTAAAACTTGTCTAAAAGTACTTTAAACTCAGCCACTCACCATTTTGATGGGCATAGAGGACAGATCCCCGTCAGTCACAGGTGTATCGTCACTTTCCACAACATAAATGCCCTTCCTGGACAGAGCCTGGATGACAGACAGGTGGGACTGAAGAGACACCACCTGCTCCGTCTTGAGGATGAGTGCACAGACACGGCAGTAAAGCTCACAGGACAGAAGCAAGCGGATGACTGGTGGTTTGATGTGTTCCTGGTCATACTGGTCTGTATAGAACGGGTCCCTCAGGTCTTCTGGAATATTGTCTGCAATGGAAAAAGTAGTAGTAGGCACTGCCACAGAAAGTCATGAGGATGTAATGATACTAAATACGGGGAGTCCTCAATTTACAAACACAACAGTTTCCGAGAGGCTGTTCTTAAGCTGAATTGTCCAGAAATTGTTATATATGTACTTCCCCTTTCTGCCTGTCTGGTATACCTTTCAAATACTGACTCTGACTGAAGATAAACAAATGAATTATCTTAGAATTCTTAGTGTCAAAGGCTACAAGAATGTAATGATCATAAATCTTTCGATCTAATTGCTCTATGCTGGCTTCAGTTTATCCAAAGCAAACATCTATTTGTAAGTGAAAGTGAGTTTACAGTGTCAGGAATACATCAGGAACGCTATCCCTGCACAGTAAGAGCAGGAGTCTCAGGTGACGCAGTACACTTTGCCAGCACTAAATTAACAAAGCTGGAGCCACAGAAACAAAAAGACTTCAGTGATCTACACAAGAGATTATGTTGCTTTGGATGTGAGGTCTGTCTCAAAACTAGAACGCACAACCATATGAGGGCAAGAATTCAGGCAAACACTCACAAAATAATGATGTCAGTTACAGCACGCATTTTGGCACAAAATACATTTAGAATGATGTCCAAAGCCTGCACAAAGCCCATTGGGATCCCTCACATAGAATGTGCAGAATACACTTCTCATGTTATTCTTTTGTTGACTCCTTATAGCAAACCATGTTCACAACTAATTGCCTTTTTTAAAATGAATTACAAGACAAGTCTGCTTTATGCATGCTGTGAACTGTTCACTGAACTGCCCTCACAGCTGAGCACCACCTTTATTCATTCTATCAACATCACATAAAATACCATTTAGTAAATAGTTTTTTTCCAAAATTCCAGATACTTGAGCCCACTGAAGGGCAAGCTTAGGCTCGACAGACTGCTGTGCTTGCAGCAGACAGCGCCCAGCATTACCTCTCGCTGTTAAATCTGAGTTCACATTGATCCTATTTACTGCATTCCACGTGTTACAAAACCCATGATATGTTTTCACTCGCCACCATTTACATGAACCAAGGATTTCATTGTCCAAGTGCATTAATCTATTATCCATAATACCCAGAAGTGTGGGTCATTTCTAGGGAGTTGCATCAGATTAAATAAATAATTAAGAAATGAGAACACAGAGAATATTTTTTAAAAAAGGGGTCCAGCCTGGGCTAGACACGTTTGACTTCATTTGACAAACAATAATGCTGTCTGACAGCTGCCCCCACCTTCCTGTCACAATGAACAAGGAAAATTCACTAACTGGGATGGCAGGAGCACGAGGACAGATGAAGGATATTCTCCAACAAAGTCACTCAGCCATGATTCAGAGTGCACTGTGATCAGCATAAGCAGGACACAGCAAGCTAAGAACCAACAATGAGCTTCTAGCCTTGACAAGTTAACTCTCCTGTCTGTGCTGTTTGGCTGGCTGTCACTCAGACAGGAGCAGCAAGCCCATATGGAGGGTAGTAGGACAGTTGGGCACATGCAGTACATAAATATGCACAATCAAAAATCTGAATAGAGAACACACTGATTAACAAATGCTTGGGAATCCCTTAACTCAAATCATGACAGCAAGTATATCAAATGTAAATGTGTTTCTTCAACTGTTTAAAATTACACTGAGTCATTCAGTCTGTAGCATTATCAATACAGCACCAACCATTAATAACAGGCCAAAAACCCCATGGGCCTATATTCTGTTTCCATGAGAGAATGATAACTGTAGCCTCATCTGAGAGTGTCCTTCCTTTGAGCTGCCATGTTTTGGGGCTAATGTATGTTTTCTACTTTAAGTAAGGTCCACGGAAATTCAATTATGATGCATCATCTCAGCTTTAATGGGGCTGATCAATGTAAGACCGAACAGTAAACATCGCGGAGGATTTGTGGAGAAAAAGACATTGCTTGCAAATGGGAAATAAATTAGTGGAAGAGTCAACGGAGGACTATGGACAGAAATTAATAAACGTGTGTCTTGTTTGCTAGAGATCACTGGCTAACAAGATGAGGGAGCTGAGCTAACGCTGGACACAGTCTGATTTGCCTCAGTGAATCATGGATATGATCCACGATAGCTACATTTCTATTGAGGAATTCCTGTTTGTGCAGACAGGGATGGCACCGGAGCGGTAATACGAAACATGGAGGTCCTGTCTTGTTCTCGTGAACTTCATTGAACTGTTGGCTGTTGGGCGCCGTCCCGAAATTACCTCAGTCCACTAACCCTATTTCTCAATGAGAAGGATGACAAATGGAAGCTAGGACACTAAAAACTGTAAATGCCTGTACATACCTGTGTATTACCTTACGTTCACTAACGTAGGGTTTACGGATAGAAATATAGGAACAGAGCCCAAAAGCCTGCAGTTCAATGTAGTTCATGAGAAGAAGACAAGACCTCCACATGTTGCTATATAAATAAATTGGATTGGATTTCCTCTTGCCGCTCTCAGTACCATCCCTGTCATTATAAACAGTCTGGAAGCTCTCAATGGAAATGTATACAGGGATCAAGACCACGTTTCACTGAATCAAATCAGATAGCATACTGTTAGCCTCCATCTTGCTAGCCAGAAATCTGCCATTGTCTGTGACAATTTGCAGGAGACACAGCTTTTATTATCTCCTCACCAAAGTCATCTGTTGTCTCCTCCACTGATTTCATCCCAGCAATGTGTTTTTTCCACAAATCCTCTGCGACGTTTACCTCTCAGTCTCCCATTAACACAATGTGGCCACGGAGTTACAGTTGGCTGACTGAGAAAGCAGCTCCATGATAACCGTACAAAAATTAACAGCTCTATAAAAAAAATAAGGAATACATCAGGAAACATGCGTGGCGTGTAGCAGGCATTGACAGATGGAACTCATTAACATTTACTGGCCAGCCCAGAGAAACTGATCATTTCAACAGGGAGCTCATTTCACAGATTTTCAATAGAAGACATTAAGGACCACAGATACTCAGTCACTTTGCAATGGTATACAAAGATATCTCTATACAAGTCATTGCCAACTGTAGATTTAAAAAGTACTTGCATTGTGTGAATATAAATTGAATTACTTACCAATGCCATAGGTTTTGGCAAAAAGCCACCGTAGGTTGGCAGCAATTTTTGCCCTGGCGGAATCATACAGTTCCAGTGGTACAACGTCCATTGTACCTTCTGCGACCCCAGTCAAGTCCACTTTTCTCCTAGGGCTGTCCCCACCAACACACAAATCAACGTCCATCCTTTATAAAAATAAATATAGAGTAATATTACAGTAAGAAGAAATACAATTATATAACAGGACATTATTCCTTCAGCAAAGCTTTTACTCTCATCACTATGGCTGGTAACTTGGAGAGACTGAACATTTCAATGAATTGTATTTTTACAATTATCAGTTTCACCCGTAAATTTTAAAGAAATGTAGATACATTTGTCCATGTGGGTTGCCTTTGTATGAGCTGCCAAGTTTTAGAGATGCACGTCATGAAGGTGTCTGCTTTTTCTGAAATTTCATGGGACTAGATGATACTTACTTCGGGTGCTCAAAGCAACAAAAATACTCAAAAGCAAAGTCCACAGAACACATAGCTCAGATCCTCAAGTTAAATTACACTGCACAGGCCTTATTCTGGGGAGTTTCTTTTTGTAACAATTTTCAGCAGAATGCATAAATATATTTATGGAGTTAGGTAAAAAGAAAAATGTGTTTTTGATTTGGAGGTGAGCTGTGCCTGTTAACAAAATCTGTTGTTGGTTTATCATTAAGAACAACAGTTTTTCATGCTGGTCAAAACACAATGCCAAAGTATTGTTCTTGCCAGAGTTGTGCATCTGAAATACTGATCAAATGACATTTTATTAAAGTCCTGTTAATCTGTTCAAAAACAAGTTTCATTGGTATCCAAATTAAGTTTTGGGTTTTCACGGTGATTACATGCAGCCAGCCTCTGTAGTGTCCTCCACACACTTTTAGCCAGATATTACCATGAACCACAGCAGCCAATGCTAAAACGTTACTTTATTTTGCCTTGAAAAACGCAAGGTCAGCAGAGTGTTTAAGTTTTGCCGGAAATATTTTGTGCAAGGAAGGATGTACAACTGACATTGCTAATACTAACACTTATGTATTTAAAAATCAACAAGTCTACAATGTTTTGTGCTTTATGTCGGTCTGCTACATCTTCCTCTACCTCTTTCTCAAGTCAGCCCTGAGCACCTTGTCGTAACCGGGTATGCGTTTAGGTAGTTGGACATCAGTAATTTGTTTGACGGATCATTCAGAATAAATGAAACATTCTTTGCACAGGCTGCTTTGTATAGTTTTTGTTTGCTTTGATATTACTAATATCAAAGCATGGTTTTATAGACCCCCGCCCCCAAACGAAAGAGGAATGAAAAATCAAAAAAGGAATCAGAATCATTGAAATCGAAGGATGCCTGTACCTAATCCCTAAAGGTGAGACCACATTCCTGGTGGCAAATGGTTTATGCAGGGCTAAATACAAGAATGAAAGTTGCAGGTCATTGTGTACATTGTGGGTAGGATGGTAGGTACAGTACTGTGCTAGTACAAATCTACAGAGAAGAGGATGTTAGTGTTATACAGTTCCCTTCTCCTAGTCTAGATAAACTGTTATATTAGCTGTTTTAACCACAATTATTTTAGTATAACAAATCCATTTTACAAAAAAAAGCATGAATGTTCTTGACAGGATAGACACTGACTGCTCACACCCTGGTAGACTGACAGTCCGTCTTGATTTTGCCAGAGTAATAACATGACAATATCACCAGCTCGCTTATTTTGGTGTGCAAACACCTGCTGTTATCATTCCATCAGGCATTTTCCCTGAAAACCTTCTTTTCACCGAAAACACTAAAAGTAAATTTCGGTAATTGTGATGCAATAATACCAATAAATTAGCATAAAGGTTAACCGGGAGTTATTTTAGAGCATTAACGTCATCAAGTCAAGTATCGGCCCAACGCTAGCTTGTTGAACAAAGTAGATAACTGCTAACAGATATGAGCCGCAGTATGCTGGTGTGATGAGAACCCCCTGAACGACAGAACATTAGTTTATTACTTTTTACTCTTTTGTATTTGGTTAACATCAGCTCAATGTCCATGCATGCACATTTAAAAGAGACGCAGCTAACCGTTAGCTCGTTTGTGTGAACCATAACATGAACGGAGGACCACTGCATCCGACGGCCCCGCGCATGACGTTAGCTAGCTAGCCAGAAACAACACATTACCTTGAAAGGTGTGGTGTGATTCCAAGTCACCCTTCGGTTCCCTCGGGGTAAACAATTAACTCAGAACCCGTTTTGCTTTACAGTAATCCGCTGTGAAGAAAATACACCGCCAGAAGCGACGCATCATAGCCCGCTAATCTTGCTAACAGGGAGGCGAGTCTGAGCGATCCCCTCCCAGCAACAAGACTCGATTCGCGGCCTGTGTGACAACAGCTCCGCGGCAGGCTTTCGGCTGAAAGAAACCCCAGGCAGAAATGGGAGGACTCTCCGTTGGATAAGCAGCGCTACTGTTTTCAAAAATCTATCTGTACAGTAGACACCTCATAGTGGTAAACAGATACACATATCTCAGTGGCTAGGGCTACGCAGTGACAAGCAGCGGTACATCCACGCACTGCTCAAACAAACGTAATTAACCCAATCTCCGTCTAAGCATTACTGCGCATGCGTGATCACCTCTGAGCGTTTTAGCAAATCTGAGGAACTCGGCGTCTGGTTTATCAAAGTACTGTATATTGAACAGTTTTTTTCAAAATATAACAGGGTTCAGTTTCTGTTACCAGAAAAAAACGTTATTGCCCCTCCTCACCCAAATGAAACTGGATTGTAATTAAATCTGTTGACGACAACTGAAGTGAAGCTACGAAAATGGTCTTTCTACCTCGTGCATTTTTTTTTCCAGAATGAACCTGTAACTATCAGAAAATATGTGCATGATTTCAAAAATATCTTCAATACATTTGTTCTGTTCTTCTGTCGTTGACCAAGGACTCCATCTAGTGTTGAAATGTCGAGGAGGACTTTGAAGCGGTACCGTAGTTGTAGGGAGCACTACTGTATGTGTTATCAAATAACTTTTGATAACTGGTGGTATTCCAGTCGTCACAGATAAAAATAATTACAATAATAATTATCATAAAACCATGTGTATGCAAATAGATATATACGTACATATGTACGTACACAGACGCAGACTTTTGCTACTTTCGATCAATAAATTATAGTTTGAAACAACTTGTTGTTTGTTTGTTGAGCCTCATCTTCCCAAATGCTGTCGTCAGACACCGCGAAGAAGGAGGAGAAGGTCGCTGACGCAGAGGGGTGTCCACGGCGCTCCTGATTCCTGAACCTAACGGAGCCTCTGGTGTCGTTTTCACTAGACAGGTCAACAAGGACAGGAGAGAAAAAAAACCACACACAGCACTAACAAATAATAAGAATAATCTTCTTTCCTTTCGGCTTTTCCCTTCATGGGTCGCCACAGCCAATCAATTTCCTCCATCTAACCCTGTCTTCTGCATCCTCTTCTCTCACACCAACTACCTTCATGTCCTCTTTCACTACATCCATAAACCTCCTCTTTGGTCTTCCTCTAGGCCTCCTGCCTGGCAGTTCAAAACTCAGCATCCTTCTACCAATATATTCACGATCTCTCCTCTGGACATGTCCAAACCATCTCAGTCTGGCCTCTCTGACTTTATCTCCAAAACCTCTAACATGTGCTGTCCCTCTGATGTACTCATTCCTGATCCTATCCATCCTGGTCACTCCCAGAGAGAACCTCAGCATCTTCATCTCTGCTACCTCCAGCTCTGTCTCCTGTCTTTTCCTCAGTGACACTGTCTCTAGACCAAACAACATCACTGGTCTCACCACAGTTTTGTACACCTTTTCTTTCATTTTAGCTGAAACTCTTCTATCACACATCACACCTGACACTTTCCTCCACCCGTTCCATCCTGCCTGTACACGCTTCTTCACCTCTTTTCCACACTCTCCATTGCTCTGGACTGTCGATCCTAAGTACTTAAAATCCTCCACCTTCTTGATCTCTTCTCTTCTCTCTTGGTCTCATTCACAGCACCGAGGGCGGTCGTTGTTAACCCGCTCCTCGACCGATCGGGTAAGAAAGTCATGTGTTCGATTCGCATGTTTGATTTGGCAAACATTTTACGTCGGATGTCCTTCCTGACACAACCCTCTGTATTTATCCGGGCTTGGGACCTGCACAAGAAGACACATAATAATAATAATAATAATAATAATAGTACTAATAATAAAAAGAATAAGACATTTAGGGAGTTTGTTGCAAGTTTTTTTTAGTTTTGTAATAATTATGCTTGTCATTGCAAATTGTTAATTCAAATTAATGAGTGATGACATTCTTGCTGGCTACATCCCAGCTTATGGAGCTGAGATAGCAGCAAGGCACTCCTGTTTCTATAATAAATGTACTGTAGTGAAAAGTGAATGTCAAAACATTCATTGCTTGAACAACTGAACAAGGCAGTCAGAGACTGCAATATCCCGCGACACCTCTGAATTAAAATGTTTTGTGATTATATCTCATCAGGTTTCAGAGATGTATACATAAAAAGGTTTAAATGTGAAAATTTGACCTTGACCTAGATTTTCAAGGTCAAGGTTGTGATCTAATTTTCACCCCCTTGCCTCCCTGAATAAAAAATGCCTTTTGTTACGTCTATCTTATCAGGTTCCTGAGATATGTGCAAAAAAAGTACAAAAGTTGAAATTTGACTTTGACCTAGTTTTGTCAAGGTCTATGTATGTCATATTTTCATCCCCTTTGCCACCCGAGTAATGTGCTTTTTGTTTCATTTTTCTATCTGCAATCGTTGTGAAGATTTTTGGTGGACGGACAGACAAACACACAAATGCTGAGAATTACAATACATCACCGCTTCGCGGAATGTAATAAAGATTCAGACATTGATGGAAATGGTGATAATAAAACCTGATCATGAGGAAATATCTGCTCCAAAAACGGGTGGATGTATCAGCATGTTGTAAGAGAAGAAAAGAGCCGTTTTAATTTTTTAAAATTTCTTAATCACCAACTAGGTTTAGATTGAAAGTGATTCTTTGAAAACACATTGATTAGACATACTTATGCTTATTTGCATATGTACTAGAAATGAATTCATAACATACCACACAAACAAACGGGAGTGACAAACAAGAATACCAAGTCCTTGAAACTGAACTGAGGCAATTAAAAAAAAAAAATCTATTCAGATTTGTCCCTGCCAATAAGTTTCAGAATTTTGTTCAGGAAAAACACAGAATACAATGACTGCAGCCACAAAATAAACTTTAATGCAATAGTGATTTAGAGATCAGTCACAACAAGGCTTTTTAAATGAACAGACTGTGAGAGGATATTGCATAGTTTGTTCATCTGAGACAGTCCTGCATGAAAGCTGAGTGACAGTAACCTGTAACTCCAACAAGTCTTCAGCGTCCTTAAATTTTGTTGCTCATTTGCAAAGAAAAGTCTGCATTTAGTGTGATACTTTATTTCCCCCCATTGGGATAGTATTGTACTCGTGCCAGTGCAGAGCATGTGGAGAGTCAGCAGGTCATTGTGGCATTGATGAGGGTGCACTGCTGTGGTGCACAGACAGGCCTCCAGAGATGTTCTGTGTGCCTCTGAAATGCAGTGAGACCCACCAGTCCAGAAGCACATATTTTACAATGGTTTGTAAAAACAACATTTGAAGAATGTCTTTCACATTTGTACATTATCTTTGAGGTTTGCTAAAAGTGATAGAAATAAGTACACATTACTAGTTTGGCTTTGATATAAATAATGAAATAATACATAGTTCAAACAAGACTTTTTTTTCTAAAAACATGGAAATATTTTCAAATATTGATTTACAAAACCATGTCTTGTGGTGCTCTTATAAGGAAAGTTCTAGACAGATTAGTTAAAGCCTTTTTCAAATGTCAAACTAGAAGGGAGTGAGCAAAGATTTGCCATGACAACAGGCTTAGAAAAACAATCTCAGCCTCCCTGAGCAGAAAGTCACATCAATACCACATTTTTAAATATTGAATGAGAACATTCAAAAGCTTGGCAAAACACACCACTCTTGGTACAACCAGTCTATTTTTATGAATCTATACTCATCTTCTCATAGCTGGAGAATTTAAGTACTCAAAGGCTAATATTGTGTAACATACTACCTACTGCAGTTCACACATCTATAATCTTCAAATCATATATATTCCTTTATATGTCAACGGAAGTCCTCGCTATTGCACAAACGTACAGGGTATTTTTCCATGTGTACAACTAATGACAAGGCAGGGTATAGAGTGACATTTTGGTTTGTTTGACTGAATAAATGTTCATTGCTCTCATGAGTAAAAAAAATCAACCAAAAGCAACACTACTAATGTTCCATGTTCGATTATTTCTTTGTTTGCATCAGGATGCTAACTCCTTTGTAGAGTGAAAACTTGTATTATCCTGTTCAAATTAGAGTAGACAGGAAAACCCCTTTTCATTGAGCTCAGCTTCATTTAATACCTCACTGCAGCCTCGAGATAAAACGCAAACCCTTCTTTAAACTTTCTCAGTGCTGCAGTGATTGATGTGTGTGTGTGTGTGTCTGTGTGTGTGTGTGTGAGTGTGTGTGAGAGAGAGAGAGAGAGAGAGCGAGAGACAGAGAGAGAAAGAGAAAAAGAGAGATATGAACAAATGCTAAATAAGACCAATATGATGATAATAAAAAGCACAGACAACAAACACACAGATCTAACATTCCATTTTCTTGCAAAAATATGATGAAAACACACTTTGTAGCAGATCTTTTGTCATAAAAGGCAATAAAGTCAAATGAATATTCTTGAAGAGGCTTCTGGACAAATATTCTCCTCTTTCATTGAGTGGGTCGAATTACAATGACCTCATGGGTATGAAAGGAGACAGAGGTAAGTGTGTCACAAATCCTGTTTTTAATCAGCTAAAGAAAACCCTCCACATTAACCCACAGCCTGTTAATAACAAGAAATCATTGATATAAAACGGGGACGGAAACCAAAAATGACAAATCTGACACACATTCACCACCCATGATCAACTAAACTGTAATCAATATCAAAATGTGAAAAATATGGAAACAGCTTAACTTAAAGTGTAAACATGTCGTAAAATTTGCAAATGGAGAAATTATATAAAATAAATAATTTCTGTCATACCAATAAATTGCTCTCAATAAATTGTAAAAACAATGTAATAAATCTCATACTTTATTATTACTGTAATAATAATGCTTGTTAACATTTGTTTTGTGTAAGTATTTTTACTTTACTATTATAAATAGTTATATGTAGAACATTTTAATTCCCACACTAAATACTCCGGCTTTGTCTTCTCAGGTAAAAACAATACTTGTGTCTCTGCCATATTCAAACACACACACAAACACGCTCACACACACACACACACACACACCTGTACAGGCAAACATACACATGAGCTGCCACAGTCACAGCGAGGGTCACCAGCAGGCTCTATGTGCGATTGAGGGTCTGGAAGATTCTGGATATTTGGAGCATGACGGGGCCAGTCTCTGGGTCGTTCATCCACTGGGTGCTATTCAGAGGATTCTCCAGCATGTCTTCAAATGCTGCATACAACACAGGGAACACTGTTGAGGCACATGGTCAACAAAAACAATGCTCTGGCAACAAAAAGAGGGAGGAAGGGGTAGGTAAAACTAGAAACTTTGTGTGCAAGGATACAGACGTGTCTCTTCCTGGATATAAAACGATGAATATGAGGGAACTGGCATAAAAATCAGTTGATTTCAATTATATGTAAAAATGAATACGTTTAAGAAATCAATTATGAGATGCACGTCTACACTTACAAAGTATATGTTGAATTCTGGCCAGCAGTGTTCAAATCCACCTTCATTTTTGAGATGTGGATAAAACATACCCCTGTTATGTATGCATGGATGAACTTTTAATTCACCATGACAATATAGGCATGTTTATAATTTAACACTCTGTAGATGAAAAATGGACCTTTAAAATATCCTGTATTTCTCGTTCACTTTTAAGCTACAAATTTTATATTTTCCTTTCATATTTCTATTTTGAATATACAGTAACTGTATATTCTTGATATCCCATTTCTTTGCCTCTTGAGCTGCTTTAGCTGTGAATTTTCCCCACTGAGGATCAATAAAGTTCATCTGTATGTTTATTGACAATAAACAGTTTCTAAAATTCTATCAGAAAATAATTTTCTCGCAAAAAAGCTCTCAATTAGAGCACAATTCATCATTAATGACAAAATGTTAGTCTTTATCAAACGTATTTCAATTTGGAGAAATTGTTGACAGTCAAAAATCTTTGCTCGGTTTTTGATAATTCAACATTCTAGCTAAATCATTATTGGAGGATATTCTGAACCAAAACTGAGGTAAGATTTTTTTTCATTTGTTTATAAAAGCAGTGATTGATTCAAAATTTTGGATCAACTGAGCTAAACATTTGGTGAAAAATCTGTGTTACTTTTTGCCCTTCAGCTCATCCCAGATAATTCTACTTTAGCGAGTGTTTTCTTGCAAAACAAAAACGTAGCTGTACTTCAGATAAAATTACAAACAAACCAAAAAACAATATAGGTAAAGATGTGAAAGGTAGTTTTTGACATCGTTTGGGGAAAAAATCTTCCACTAAACTGTAATGTTACTTGCTTTTACTTTTTGTCAGCTTTCCTTACTATCAACTTTACCTAGAAGAGTCTTGGGGTTGGTTAGACCTAACTGGACCACTGGATTCTCTAAAATGGCTTGGAAGAGTGGGCTGTTGGTGTCAATGCCTTTGTCCATATCTTCTGGAGAAGGCTTCCTGTCTCCCAGCAGCCACTCACACTGCAGGGAGAGGATAAATAGTGACAAACAGTATTCTAGATGTCAGAGTCAAGACAAATTTAAAATAAACAGTGTCCAAATTTTTGCACCTTTCCTTCTCTCTGTGGATGTGTGAACCTACCGCAGCATCCTGCTGGTTGTTATTCACCCTCAGAGCATCAACCACCTCCTTTTCATCAAACCCCATCTCCATCAATGCAATGACAGCCTGCAGAAACAAAGAAAATCCCTGTGATTAATTTAAGAGATTCTGAAACAAATCATAAAAACAAAGCTTTACTCACACTTGTGTTTGGGAAGCAGTGTTTCTCTTTTCAAGTGAAGCACATTAAGATCAGCTAAGGGAAACTACAGAACACACCACAGACAGTTACTGTCCATGAATGCACATTTTGTATTTTCTGTATCTATTAGGGCTCCTCAATTCACCTTTTACAGTTCTATATATGCTAAAGCTGATCTTGGGCAGAGTAAAAAAAAACAATATAAAGGTTTGAAAGAAAGGGTTAAATATTGGCATTGTAATATGAATGTCTTGTATCTACACTGATTGAAGTATTTTGAGGGATTAACAGAATTTTCAACTCAATATGGAATTGAATAACCCATAAACTGCACTAGTCAATCATAATATTAAAAGCTGGCACAAAGTACAATATAGACCAAGCCAGCAGTGGTGTTTGTATGAAGTGTAATTAAACTGTGACTTTAAGCAGGTTGCAAGCTCCAAAATAAGTTTTATAATATCAAGTAATAAGTTCTGTATGTAAGCTCCAACAGGATAAAGCCACCCACCCTTGAATCTGGTCTGAACTCCCGTTTCCTGCGGATCCTCTTAAAGATCTCTATGAGCTCGTCCTGCCTGCTGCTTTCGTCTGTACTGGTCTGACTGGAGAGGCTGCGAAGAAGGTTAGGGCCAGAGTTGGAAGATGAGGGTCCTGGTGTGGCAGCAGCCATGGCTCCTGCTGCCCCAGAAGAGTCCTGGCCAGGTAGAGGTGCATCAACAGAGGGGTCATCTACATGCTCTATAAGCCACTCCATTGCCTGTGTCACTGACATGCTGTGAAAGGATATGAAAAAAGGTTCCAGGATGACTATTCAGTTGAGTCACATAAACGTACAACAGAGGATTTAAAAACACACCACTCTGCATTTTTTCTTTGTATTGGCCAGAATATTTTTGACCCAGGATGAGGATCGACCTAGTTGCCTGATTCCCCCCACAAAACAGTTCTGACAGACCGCTGCTAAACCTAACCCTACGCACCCACATCAGGCATATATAACAAAACAAAAAGGAATCTTCTGAGCTGTGATGGACTTCGATCCTGTGAATTTACAGCAGTGCTGTGCTGATAACGTGAAGGTATTTCTGGACTAGTGAGAGGTGAGGCCCAACCCCACTGGAAAACTATGAGTTCAGTTGAGGGAGTGCCACAGCATGAATATCCTCCACAGACTTAGCAGTAACTCCAGTAGCTCTGACTGAAGAGTGGGCCAACATCCCTGTGATGGCATTTGGAGGTCTTGTCACTCCATGAAGAGGAGGGTTACGGCTTTCCATGAAGAGGAGGGTTACGGCTTTGATCACTATTGATCCAGAATATCAGACAAAATAATAACTTATTGTGCAAAATGATTTGACTCCAGGTGTTTCGAGAAGAAACATGTGTTTTTAGCAAAGGTTCTTTTTTTTTTGTTTTACTTTTTTAAAATATTATTGAAATTAAGATCATCAAGTTAAGAAGGAACAAAATTCTAGATGTTATTTCAATTTACCTGAAATTACCTAAAGAACTTTTGGAAACAAAACCTAGGAGGGCATTATTAAATGCCTTTCATGTACATTAAGGTGATTCATTTGAAAAAGTTATCAACTTCCATCCTGTTTTGCTATATATTTGAACTGTCTTATGTAAACCAAATTAGTCTTACTGGTTCAGTCTAAGAGCTTTGATGGCTCTGCTCTCAGGGAAACCCATCTCAGTTAGCTGCTGAAGGGCTGTTTCATCCACCCGATCCTCTTCATCTTCATCCAACATCGCTACACGACACAAAGACAAAAGAGACCTGAAACCAAGGGTTGGGCAGTATATGGAAAATGTTAACAAGAATTTTTTTTTCAGCAGCAACATATTAAAATCCTCCAGTCAGAGCTGGTTGATGTGACTGGGGAAAGGGAAGTTTGGGGTTCTGTGTTGAAGCCACAGCCGCCGCAACCCGACTTCGGATAATGTGAACAAAGATGAGATGACAGATGAGATCCTCTGAATCAGTTTCACTGCATTACAGTCATATAATCACAACAGAAAATATTTCACAACTCATTTGTGAATGAATTAGCAAAATTCAAAATTTTAAATAATCATCTTTTTTCTTGCTGTAAAAAATGTTTATTATTTTTTCAGTCCATTCTCTTCACTCTAATGACTGTGGGGGTTTATGGATACAAATCATGTGTGTATCTCACACACTCACACTCACACACTTTTTATGAGGTTGTTACAGTAGCTTTACCATTGGCCTTTTTGAAGAGTTCAACTGCGTCAGGGTTCAAAGCCAGAAGCTTCTGGGCGACTTCAATGAGAGAAATTAAAATCTTTCTTAGCTCCGTCTGAAACTAGAACATAAACATGTAATTGCAAATGAAACACCAACAATGTTATATATATATATATATATATATATATATATAAATTTTATTTTTTTTAACAAAACCCACATATTAGAATAACGCCCGGTAATGTTATGCATTTACTGACAAATCCATTAACCAAGAACCTTACATCTCTGATATTATGCTGGGTAACTGAACGGTCAGTGTGGCGCGTGGAAAGGTTGGTGGTCGCTTTCAGAATGGCATCTTTGTCTGGAGCTTTATTGTCCTGTTTTTTCTGGGACTACCAGGACAAACATAAGAGAGAGCTAATTATGTACACACATTTCTGATGCATTTTGGTGCAAAATTTAAAGAACAACAAAACCACTAGTCCTGTCCTACGTGAAATAAATGTTGAGTAAGCATACCTTTTCATCTGAACTAACATCTGCATTCTTTGGAAGAGTTGGTGGTGGTCTTTTCTTTATGAGCAGCAAAACATCTACCACATAAATGAAGCATGGTCAGTTCGGGGAAGACCAAAGGTATCAAGAAAAAAATGGGTAATACATACCTTTATCTTTCAGATTTTCATCACCAATGGTTTTAGTGTCGGTGAGAACTCTCTCTGTAGCAGCATGTATGAGTTTATGGTGGGTGAGTGTTTTCGGGTCTTCTAGACTTCCATGCACATACTATAATTCAAGCACAAAAGAAAATCTCAGAATTAACTCAATGTCAAGGCAAACATGATCAAATAATGACATTTACTTGTTTCCAAGTATTTTATTTGTTCACACAAAAGCAAACCTCAAGCAAATATGTTATCTAGTAACAAATTCGTTTTCTTCCATCAGTAGTTTTGCGCACTAAACCTCTCCACCAAAGGAGAAATATATATATTTTTTATAATATAAGAGTCAAAGATCTGATACTGTTACTATCATCATGTCACTGCCCATGTGTTGTTACAATAACTATGCTACCGAGGAGGAATAAAACTAAGGCTAACATTTAAAGTTTGTGCAAAAGACACAAACAGAAGAGTAAGAATGGGTAAGAATAGCGGAGAAAACACCTGTAATGCTAGCAACACGGAACAAAAAATGGGAAGTCGGACTGTTGGCTAGCTTAGAGGGACAGCCAACCTGCTAAATTATAAATAGCGAAGTCTACCCAGTGCTAAAAATACAAAGCCTGTGACACTGACACTGACAGTTCACGCAGATGACATGGTGGACGGCAAACGTCTACAGCACAACAGGGACAGGAGCCAGAGACATCACAAACATACATGTTTCAAGCACTTCTCTTTCAGTTTCTCGACAGTGGTGTCTTCCGTGATCTCCTCCAACCACTCCGTACCATCCATTGTGCAGATGTGTATTTTCAACACCTTCCCGGCGAAAATCTTCTCCTCCTGGACAAACATAGCTGCAGCCTTCACACCAAATCTCGTCAGTCCACTGACGTTAACCAACAGCAGTTGCTGTGTGATCCCGAAGAGCTAGCGAGCTAGCGTCAGCATCCAGCTAGCCGTCGTTCTGTAAATCCACCGACACCAGGACAGGAGCAGCCCGCGATTATCTCAGAGACATTTTCGGTGTCATCTAACAGTTTTTGTTTGAAAGGCAACCGATCAGTTCTGTGACCACCAAGCTGTTTATTTTTTTCCTTGCGGACAGACAGCCAGCCTGCGAATACTATTTTTACTGTAAGATTTGAACTTTGAACTTCAATTATACAGCCACCGGTGCATCATGGGAGCCGTAGTCGTTTCAGTCATTGGCTTTTCAACGGATGTCGTGAATCATGATTATTGGTTACAGCTACAGTATTATTAACGCTAACAACGATACGGTTGGATGTGAGCAATGCTCAGTGTTTTCTTTGTCAACGGTGTGCAAGGGTTGATGACTACTAGACCAAAAGATCAATCCGTGGTGATACTCAAAAAGAGTCGAGAAATTAATGGAATTAAGATGTATTTTGAGGCTACGTCTTTAAAATGTCGAAACACTATAATAAAATATGTGCAAGTGCAGGGAGGAAAGCATTTATTTACGCGTCACTCGATAAAAGATTTATCATTATTGATAAAAGTTTTATCGTGTGACGGAATGTCGACTTGTTCCAGTCAGACAGTGTCCACTAAAAAAAGAAAAAGAAAATGATTTACTGTCATTTTTGTTTTAGATCTATATTGCGCTATTAATTCATTCATCTGTTCATTACTTTATTTATTTTTCACCTTTTGCAAAACTCTTGAATGAAATCATTGTATCCACGATTTTAACCAACAGTCTCTCACTTAAACAAATGTATATTTTTGATGGTGAATTGCACATTTTCTAATTTTATTTTTTCAAATGTTTTCCTTTTTGTAGATTACATTTTGTGTTTTTTGGTTGCAATTTGATTTTTTATTAGAATTTTTTTCGCACAATTATATTTAGTTTGTACTTGTATTTATTGTATTGAACTGGTACTATACAAACCTTTTATTGATAGGTGAGATTCTCATAGTTCCGTCTTTGGAGGACAGACAGTAGTAGAAATGCAAACTTCAGGCGCTTCCTTCGACGTTCTGATTTTTAGAGACAATTGCCACCACTAGAGGGAGACAATGAGCTATAAGGTGCAACACTTGAACTTCAGCCCCTTCAATCAATGTACTGTATTTGTAAGGAGATCAAATATTATTGATCCTGTAAATAAAATACAGCACACTAGTCCACTTTATCAATTGCTTATCAGTAAGTGTTTGAAAATCCTCAAGATTTCCCCAAAATCTATATGGAAGACTTAAAGATGTATCAGCGATATTCAACTCTATTTGGAGTGCATTTTTGTCTATGAATATTCTTAAAGTATTTCTATAACATTTATTTGACCACGCGCTGATGAAATATCATGTACTGTATAATGAGTCTCAATTAAATCTTTCAATTTCAAATCTAAAGCATATTCAAAAGTGCTATTAATAAATATTGTATAGCAGATGTGCTCCTGTGACATCATTAGTATGCTAGATAATTATTTGGCTATTTCATTTTTTTTCACATTGTTTTCACTGGAATTTTAAGTTAAAAAAAAGACAGTTCTCAAAAGATCAAGACACACAAGTGTCCTTTATTTTAACAAACACAGACTGAAAAAGAAAGAAATACATTTGTTGCAAATAATATCTTTACAGAAAAAAAAGACATTCCAGATATCACAATTTCACTGCAACCTATTTTTATAACAATTATAATTGTAATATTTTTCAAACCATATCAGGGGCATCTCACAAAGAACTGAATGGGGCACAAATATGAATTTAGCTAACATTTTGTCTTACAAAAATATAACAAACTTTATGCACAAATGTGTGCCTGAGTGGAATTTTCAGTGGACTGCAGAAAATGAAATATGAATTTATAAAACCTTCAATATTTATGCATTTTTCCTTTTATGAGAAACAAATGTCTTTGACAATATATAATGTATCTTTTAAGTTTAAATTTATTTATGCAGAAGGGACAATATAATACAAAATATATATTGTATTGTTTGACATTCTGGAGGCTGCTGATTGGTTCAAACGGCATGCTGAAGACTTCAGATTTTTTAAACAAAATCTTGCTTACAAGGGAAATTTATGATATATTTACAAAAGGAAGAACACAGCCATAGGCTCAAACTAATAGGAGGGTGACAAGAAAGTTTTTCTTTCCCTCTAGACAACAACATACATTGTGACCAACAGGCCAGTTGTCCAACACCACAGGGCTAAAAGATGTTCAAGACTGTCTTAACTGCCAATCTCCAAGATGGGTAGATAATATATGACATTTCACACCTCCACCACATTGCTGCTTATGAAGGCAATCAAATTTAGAAGCACAACACAATGTTGTTCCTTTGATTTAGAACATGAACACAACTTCAGAGAATAAAACTAAAATCGCACAATATGCAGAAATGGCAGAAACAGATCCTACACAAACAGAAGATATTTGCAGAAAATACATAACTTCTGTCAACAATCACAAATTGTCTATCTTTAATGAGTTGAACTTTTCTCACGACAAACTAAAAAAGAACAGTGAAACTTGTGCAATATAAAATGCACCTTAATTACATGTTTATTTATTAACAAGATTGTACAAAAATGAAATATAAACAAGAATTGAGTAATGAAAAAATGCAAGCACTAAAGTTCTTATGGAAATAAATACCCAGTGTTTACGCTGAGGCTTCACTGCAAAAAAAAAGAAAGGCAAATCTCCCTAAAATACTTTATATTCTGAGAATGACCCAGCACCATGGATCCATGGAATTTCTGCAAGCAGGCAATGCGTATAAATAAGGCATTAATAAATAAAAAGAATGGATGAAAAAGGTTTTGTTGTTAGTATAAAAGCATATAAAAATCCTACTAAATTATGTTTACAGCATTGTTCTTTCTCTTTTTTCCAGAGTGCTGAAAAAAAATGACATACACAGACTCAAACACACACTTACAGACACACACACACACACACACACACACACACACACACACACACACACACACACACACACACACACACACACACACACACACACACGCACGCATGCACATACACAGACACACAGCAGCTCATCTGGGCATAAAGATAGAAAACATTTTATTTGTACTGCTCAGGTATATGTCCGATCTGAGACTGCATGCTTGTCGGTGGACTTGAAATGCCCTCTGACCAGTCTGACATGTTTGAATGGGGAGATGAACTTGACCATTGATCAGGGGAGCCGGGTGACGGTGTTAGAAAAGGGTGGTCAGGCACCTGGACTTGATGGTTCGGGGTGTTGTCCATGGGACCTGAATAGCTGTGCTGGGATGGTGGGGTGAGGAACTGAGTGCTGGGCATTGACTGGTTAATTGAAGAAGTCATAATTTGGGTCTCCTGTGGCAGGATGGTGTGTATGGGCATACTGCTGCTGCCCGAGCCCTGCTGGAGCTCAGAGGAACTGAGCTCCCCGCTAATGAAGCTCTGGCTGTTGGTTGTGTTTGAGTTCTGGTGCTGAAGCTGGATGTTCTGTTGCTGCTGTTGTTGCTGCTGGAGCTGCTGCAGATTCTGTAACTGCTGCAATTGCTGAGCCTGCTGCTGCATGATGTGGGGCTGTGGGCCCAGTCTGGTAGTCTGGATACCCTGGTAGGTCATCATCTGTGATAGGCTGGTGGTGGGGCGGCCATTGTGAATGGAACCCATCAATCCATGCTGCCCTCCCTGGTGCAGACCACCCTGACCACTAGGAGCTCCTCTCAGGGCATTGAACTGGCCGGACTGGCTCATGTTGCCATGCATCCTGGATAGCCAATCACATTGGCCGTTTATAACACCCTGGCCACTGGAGCCAGACACGGGCAGATGAGTGAGACGAGGAGGCAAAGGGTCGAACTGCATTCTGGCCAGGTCCTGCTTGTTTGGCATCACCATGTGGTTGACAGCTAGGTGTGGGTCAGACATACCCTGCAGATGATTCAGGGACACAGATGGTGACTGCTGGAAAGGTGAGGTCATCATGGGTGGTGAGGCCACATCAGAGACATAGCCGTGTGGAGACTCCAATGAGTCAACTGGTGACAGGACCGCCGAGCTGTCCAAGAGGGCTCCAGACTTCCCATCCTGGGAATTCTTCTTTTTCACCTTTATATCTTTGCCCTCCTTGCAGCCGATGCCCTTAGCACTGGGCTTGCGTGCCTTTTTTCCCTGGCCTTGACCTTGAGGCTGGGGCTGTTTCATCCCACCCAGGTAGCCGTTGGGCGAGCAGAGAGGGGGAGACAGCGTGGTGCCGAGAGAACCTCCATGCATGTGAGGACTCCGTACCAGGTTGTATTCATCCATTAGCCGCACGATGTCATGATGCATTCTATCCTGTGCAATGTCTCTTGGTAGCCGGTCCATGTGGTCAGTTATTTCTCTATTAGCAAAATGATCCAGTAGGACTTTGGCAGTCTCATAACTTCCTTCCCTAGCAGCCAAAAACAAAGGGGTTTCCTCCTGCAGCAGGGAGAAAAGAGACATCATGTTAAGGGATTCTCAGGTAAGTGGAAAATTATTTGTTAGAATGATATTTCACTAGTGTTTATCACAGCTTGCAGGTGAATAACTAGATAGTGTTTTTACCTTGTTATTTTGCATGTCCTTATTGGCACCATTCTTAAGAAGCACTACAGCAGCCTCCACATTATTGACTGCTGCTGCCCAATGAAGAGCTGATTTACCTGAAGACATTAGAGAGTAGAGTACTCATGACTACATTCAGAATTAACAAAGAAAAATGTGATTATTAGGGTCTTAATAACGCAGAGAAACTTTACCAAAATCATCGATCGCATTGACGTCAGCATGACAGTTAATAAGTTCCTCGACCATTCCCTCCACTGCCAGCCTGGCAGCCAAGATCAGGGGTGTAGTGCCATCATGCATGCGGGCGTCCAGGTCTGTGGCGCGGTTCCTTATCAGAATCTATACAGACATTCAATCGGTCACTCCTTTTGATCTAAACACAGATCTGTTCCTGCAGTTAAAATCTCATACTTTAAGGGGTGACATCTATTTTTAAAGACAATTTTTTTAGGCTGCAAATAATCAATGACTGTCAGCTTACCAATGCAAATTTAAGGTGATGACTATCACAATGCATTGTAAATTCCCAGAGCTCTGTGTGACATCTTTACAAAGTTTGGTTTATCTTAATCCCAAAGAAATTTAATCAACATAATTATAGAAACAGAAGCACCAAACACATCACAGCAGTTGATGCTTGACATTCTTGCTTCATTAAAGATTAACATTGTGATTGACAGATGAATGGACCAATCACTAGTCTCAGCACTAAAATTGTAAAGGAAATTACTGGCACATGAAAACCCACCTGGAACACCCCCTGGGCATCAGCGGCCACAGCAGCATGCAGAGGTGTCCTGCCCATGTTGTCCTGGATGTTGGCATCAGCGCTGGCCTCCAACAGTCGTTTGGCAGCATCAGAACGGGCGTAGCGGGCGGCCAGGTGAAGAGCTGTTTCACCTGTGCGGTCAGTCTGGTTGTGAAGGTTTGCACCCTGGTAGATGAAGTCGCTGATCACATTAGCAGAGGCGTCTTCCTCTTCCTCGCTGTTGCCCATTTCTAAACCTCCCCCACTGCATGATGCAATCATCAGCGGTGTGAATCCATCTAGACAGAGATGGGAGAAGGATAGGAAAAAAATATAGAATGAATAAAAAAGTTACAGAAATAAATAAAAGAAGGTAACATATTGCCTGGTCAGCAGAGCACAGATTTAACCACTGCTGCAAAAATAACAGGAGCTAGCACATCAAAGCTTCAGACAGATCAAAACAAAGAAACAAACAAATCGAATACGGATTTGACACTTTTGCCTTGGTTGAATCATTATCGCTCTCGCCTTTCGATAAGGGATTCTGATCAAGGCCCTGGCATAGGAGACTATCCAGAAGCAAAGTGAAGCTTGAGGATAGAGGCCGAGGCTTGCTACTGCTGCAAAAAGAAGCATTAATATCTAACTGTGAGAGGCAGATCAGTAAGTCGACTTGAATAGGTTTTCTCCTCTTCAAAAGGATAGCAAGCCCCAGATCTTGCAGATTTGGTCGATTCAAGTCCATCAATACACGATGGGGGAAGTGTGCTCTCATGTTGTTAACCCTCTTACTTTGATTTTTCATAGTTTTTTCTTCAGGGACTTTGACACTTATTACAATAATGTGCTTTATATACAGTAATGTGGAAAATACAAAAAAACAAAACAAATAAAAACACAAAACTGGAGGTCTGTTAGTGGTCAAATGATTAATCTGACCAGGAATCAGTGTTTCCCCCCAGGCACCCGGCTTCCAGCAGGCTGCTTTGAAGAGGATCCTTTACCCTGAGGACATGGGGCTTTAGCAACTCCTACGTGCGCATTTCAAGACATACACACGCGCGCACACACACATTCCCACAATGAGAAATGTATTTTCAAAAAGTTGTGAGCTGATGAGCTGACAGTCATCTTAAGTTTGTGTCCCATTCAAACAAATCACTAAATTCTGGTGACCCCTTCTCATCTTATAGAGGTTTAGAGACTTTAAAGAGTTAATAAGAAAGGACACTATTTACCAAGTTAATCTTACTAAGTAAAACAACCATTAGAGGGGAATCCGAGATTTTAATTTTGATAATGGAAAGTTCGTTTTATCTTTTATTTTGACCTTTTCAATTATATGTTGACACATATACTGTACTGTATAGGGGTATGCTGACAAATACATTATAATTTAGTATTGTAATTTATTTTTCAAATTTTTTTTAATTTGCATTATTAATCATTAATCATCAAGACAACCAAATAACAGTAAACAAAAAAACCCAAACACTTCTGTGTTCCCTCTGAGTTTCCAACAATGTGTCTGTGATTTAATAAGTAATGAGTCACCAACCCGGTCCCCGAACGTTAACGTCCATACAATCGTTCTCAATCTCGCCCTGAGGGGGAGTGGGAGCAATAGAAGGGATGCGCAGGTCTGCAGCATCCAGGTGCTGCTGCGTCCACTGGCGGTGGTCGGTCTGGTCATCCGCCTCAAGTATAGCCTGCTCATCAAACTGTGAAAACAAGGGGAGAATGGTTAGATGGCTGAATATTAATAAAAACAAAATTTTATAAAAAAAAAAAAACATTCAGAAATATTAAAAAATGCACAATAAATTTATATTCAATATTTGTTTACAATGAGGTATTCCTTTATTAGTCCCACAAGGGGAAATTTAAAAAAAGTTTAAAAACTTGATCAAGTTGCAAATAAAAAAAACATAAATAATATCCTAAATAATATTTTTTTTTAAAATTTAAAAAAAAAAAAAAAATATATATATATATATATTTCTGTTTCCTTACCTTGAAACGTTTTGTATCTAAAGGTTCATCTTCCTCCCAATCATTTTGGGTAACATCCATGAGTGAAATGTCTGAGGTGTTTTTCAGTGGCCTATGAGGATTCAGGAAAACCATTAAAATTCCTTGAACTCTACTGCTTCCATCCCATTTGAGCCTCTCACCACTAATGGTGCCGCATTGCCGAAAACAAAAACATTGATTAAAACTATACCCCACCCCTACTCCCTAACAAGTCAATTAATGCACACCTTAACCTTGTATATCACTCACTTCCTATGTCATCCACCTCCTACATAATTATCATTAATGATCAAAATTAAACCTCCCTTTCCCAAATTTGACTGACCTGCATTTACGCCATTTCTTAGAGCCAGGGAAAATAAATAAAAATATAAAAGAGACAGGTACACCGAAGATAAAAAAGCACAAACTTACTTCAGTCCAACAGAATCCTCTCCAACAGGCTCACGTCTCTTCTTCTTGCTATTCTCTGTGGTCTTGAAGCCTTCAGGGAGCCAGAGGCGCCCATGCTCATGGCGACGCTTTCGGGCAGCCACCATCCCCACTCCAAGGAAGGCCAGTAATCCTAATCCGCCCAGAACCAAGTATACTGGGTAGAGATAGTGAGATTTTTCGGGGTCCACATCGCCTGGTTGGAAAAGGGACAACATGGTCAAGATGGGCTGGTGAGCAGAGTGAGACCAGCAAAAGACAGACCAGGACACCCAGGATCAGCCAGAGTGTTTGAACGGAGCTGGTACAGCTCTTTTTCGCGTCACGGTCCCACACTCCAGTTCACAACCAGCAGCGATCAACAGAAACTGACTGACGATCCTCACCCTTTCTATAGCTAGCTTCTACCATGTATTCAGTAATAATCAGAATTGCTAACCACTTTCCATCAAAAAAAGAAAAAGAAAAAAGATAGGGGCGTGATAAAAAAAAGGAGTGAAAACCAACACCACCACCACCTCTCTCCCTTTTCAACTCAGAGTACCAAGAGACAACTTTACCATTTCTTCTTTAAGAGAAAAAAGGAGGGGGATTAATGAACTTCAAATTACTGCACGCGCTTTAAGCTGTAAAGACGAAGGATTTATTAGGATTTTCAAGATAACAAAGACTCCCAACTTCTAGCACACTCCCGATCAATTTTTCCCTTTCTCTTTTTTTCCACTAACGATTTTGAAATGATAAACTCCCCCAACCTAAACCCTTAGAGATGCATTAAGTCCTGGTATTACATTCAGCAAGGTGAAGGTTGCAGCAGCCCCTCACACTGTGGGATGAAGTGCCTGTGCGTGAGTGTGAGTGTGTTATCTTAGGACGTATATGCGTACATGTCTGTGAGTTGAAGACAGACAGAGAGTTTTATCTTGCGAGTTGGGGGCTGGATGAGTTGATTTGCAGCAATTAACCATTTTGGAGCCTGAAGCCATTGGATTTACACACTGAGGGAAGGATTGATTTGTTTAGGCCATGAGATTCACAACTGCATTTGTTCACCGCTGCATAACAAATACACAATCAAAGAGAATTCAGGTCAGGATCCAACCACAAGGCCTTTGCAGTCAGGATGTGTGCTAAGAGCACGTGTCTAAACCACCTGTGCATGGAGTGTATGTCTGGACAACAGGGAACAATCTTTGCGGATCGCACCAGAGGTTTACACATTTTATAAACTTTACTATAAATCACAATTATTCTACATCAGTACCAATAATTATGCAAATTTTTAAGATGTGGTTTTGATTCTTGCCAGTTTTTGTCCAATATTCTGTAGTCACAGCAGCTTTCAGTTTCCACTCAAGGAGAAATCAATTTCTTCACTCTTCAATCAACTTTTATTTATATACAGTTATTTGAGTTTGCATCATCAAATTGGCCTCAATTTCCAAAGGTCTCATAAACATTAAAACTAGCAATCAGTTGGGCTCGCTTAGTAGTTTTCATTTCTTGCTCGGTTTTCAGAAACTCATACAGAAGTAAAATATAGGAACTTGAACACTGACAATCACAATACATCACCGCTTTGAAGCGGGATGTAACTACACTGCCAAGGCTCATCATAATGGATGAATGGCTCAGCTGGTTAAACAAGGGTCTCACTGATGTGTTCTTAAATGGTGTTTAAGGTTCTGTAAGATTTCAGTTTGATCTGCTGATGAACTTTGATTTTGCCCAAAAATGAAAAGAAAGCAAGAGGAGTAACAGGCTGTAACCAACTTTGATTTCAAGGTCTGTTAAATATGTAGTAATAATAACTTTCTGTCATCATGCATAATTCTAAAAATGAACTCACTGTAAACTGCTTCAATGGTGTAGGGAACATCCAGTTTGCCACTGGAAGCCAGCGCCCCAAGGAAAGCTGCTGCATCATTGGTGCTCTGGAAACACTCAGAGGACTGCTGGAAGCACTGACGGTTGTCTACTTCTAAGTGGACAACTGACCTGTAGAAGTAGGAGGACCATGTACAAAGGTCATGGCATGGTCCTCAGTAAAAATCGCTACTGCAACATAATCAGAGAAGAAATTTAATTATTTTCTCTCACCCTTTGATCTGCAGGTGATCCAGCTCCCTCCTTGTTCTCCTGCTCTCTTCTGCCGCATCATACAAACTCCTCTTCACCACGTTCAGCACCTTAGCAGAGATGCCTGACCAAGTATCCACCGAGCGCTTGATGTTGTATTTCTTCAGCTCGTGTTCATTCCCATAGTATGGGTACACCATCATCTCACCCTTGGGATCCTTCCTGAATATCAGATTGGTACGAAGGACGCGGCTCAGCTCACGCAAGAATCCAAAGGAGTTGTTGAGGAGATGCTCGGGGGTGATGTGGACCACCAGGACCAACTGGCCCAAGGCCAGCTTCTCAGGCATGTGGTTGGCACAGTCCAATCCATCCCATTCACACTCAGCATTGTTGCAGCCCTGATCACAGTGACCATCTGCGTAGTGGTCCTTGCAGTACTGGTCATACAGTGGACTGAAAAGAAGTGTTATGTTAGGGGTGCGGTCTCTTGTAAGTGCATTATACAATAGAAAAGGACATTATGTTACATATGACTGCATGAATGTATCAATTTATGAAATAAAATATTTTTAATTTTTATTTTTTTTATGTGCTCCAACCTGTCTGTAACAATGATGATGCTCCTCCAAGCCAATTATTTTCCAGACTGAATCTTTGTTGAACTTTGATTTGGATCTTGTCTAATTTACTTACTTGCACTGTCCTTCCAGATTCTGGCAGTCAAAGCCATCGTAGAGACATCCAGCATTGTCACACTGAGAATCACATTTCCCATCACTGAAGTACCTCCAGCACTGCAACGAGGCAGAGCAGTTCTTCCATGGGGCATTGAAATTGAGCGAGCAGTCGCCATTGTCCCAACCACAGGCGTGGTTGTTACAGAGCACATCGCAGAACTTGTTGTCTTTTGCTTCCTTACACTGCGGGATGTCACAAGCAACCTCCACCTCAGACGGTGGTGGGATGTCATGGCCGAAGCCTCCCTGAAAACTATAATCCAGGATGTGGCATCGGAGACCGTTGAAGTTTGTGGGGCAGAAACAGTGGTAGAATGGCGCCTCAGACGTGTTTTCGCATGTGCCACCATTATAGCAGGGGTTGGAGTTGCAGAGGCTGTCAGTGGGATACTGGCACTCAGGACCAGTGAAGGATGGAGTGCACAAACACTTAGGACTCTTGTGGCCAGAGATGCAGGTACCTCCATTGCGGCAGTGGAGGCTGCCACAAGCCTGGGCATCATATTCACATGTGGAGCCGGTAAACCCCTGGAAAAACAAGAGAAAATAAGACAATTATAAACCATAGAACTTACGCACTACAGTAAAAATTATTTTACACACAAGTGCTAGGACATAATTTTATTTTGAGACATATTTGTGGTACTCACAGGAGGACATTTGCAGATGAAGCCATGTGGGGTATTACTGGCAACAGCACAGGTCCCTCCATTACGACAAGGTTTTCCCTTACATCCATCAAACACCATGTCACAGTGTTGACCTACAGTAAAAACACAATAAATGTGACTCTTATGTCACAATTATTGCAAAAATATCACGTCTCAAATTTTCACTTTCTGAAATTAACCGAGGGAGGCAAACTATTTTATTAACATGCATAATAAAGTGGGCTTGAGAAAGTTTCCAAAAGTTGTTTTTTTCAAACTTAAACTAAAGTGATTGAAACTAAAAGAAACTCATTATTAGATTACATATACAATCTTTGGGTTAATTATGCTATTTTTCAGAGTCATATCTAAGGAGACCCACAGAAACAGTATTTCATTATTCGTTGACGGAAAGATGTTGAAAAAAAATGAGTAAAACGTCCACAGAGGAATTTCAAAAACAAAATAATGTTATCTCACATAAAGGTTAAAAGTGTTTACCTGTGTATCCAGTACGACACTCGCAACGGTAGTTGTTGGTTAGTTGGATGCAGCTGTGCGTTCCCCGTGGATCACAGGGGTTGGACAGACACTCATTGACATCTCCCTCACAGCGTTCCCCCACGTACCCCGCAGGGCAGATGCAGTGGTAGCCCCCGACCCGATCGACGCACTTCCCTTTGTTGAAACACTTGGGCTCCTTGGTGACCGGATCTGTGAAGGGGTTGCAGTCGTCCATGTTGATCTCACAGTGCACCCCTGATGAAAGTATGGCAGGGAAGAGGGACAAGGAATGCAAATGTTAAATAGCTGCTAAAAGGAAACGTTTAGGCACAATCAATCTGTTATTTCCCGATAATGAGACGATATCTATGTTATTGTTGGTAAAAATATTCTCTCAGTCTGCTTAACTTTATTCTAATATGACCTTCAACAAATATTAATGTCATGTATATTAAAATGTGGTATGTAATAGATTCTAACAAATAAACAGTCCAATAATTTTATGCATGTAAGAATGCAAGTCTGGTCGCTATGGTAAAAAAACTATCTTCCCTGATTTAGTGTTTTTAAAACACTAAATCAGGGAACAAATGAAAATGAACCTGAATCAAACAATCTAGCAAAAGATTTCCTTTAACTTCACGTCAAATCTCCTGAAATATTTTAGCTGATCAGAAGGCCGACAGCATTCTTTTCTGAAATGTACCCAACACTGCCGGCGCTCAGTGCTGACCTACAACACACACTCCCCTTCATGTCTGAGAGAAAAATCGATGCTGTACTTGACAAGTAGAGGAAGGGATGGAGGCAAGACGGGAAGAAGAGTTTTCAGACATGCCCCGGCTGCTGTTAAGCCCTAATTAATGAAGAGACAAGGAGGAGAGGATGGAGAAACTGAGCGATGCGGAGCAGTGTGCGTGGGGTCTGCTGACCTTGGGTTCCCCGGGGACAGGAGCATTTGTAGGTATTGATCAGGTCAATGCAGGTGCCCCCATTCTGGCACGGTTGGGAGAAACACTCATTGATCTCGTCAGAGCAGTTGGTCCCCACGTATCCTGGCATGCACTGAGAGAGTAAAGGAACCACAAGGAGGAAGAAGAAAGGAAAGGAAGAGGAAGAAGGGTGGGGAAAGTTTAATCAATGTCTGACATGAAACAAAGATATTTTTTGTTTACCTGGCTGTTTTCTGGCCTCCATCCTGTCAAGGCCAGTAGATACTTTATTTCAAGGGAGATTAACATAACCAATCTGTTTGTGTTCTATTTATAAACAGACCTCTCCGTTAGGAGTCCATGACTGTTTCAGCTGAAAGATGACTGCGGTACATCCATAAAAAGCAACATAACAACATATATTTTTACGTGAAAGACCTTCAACCCACCGCTTTAATTCATATGCATGTTAAGTGTTTTGTCAAACAAGATGATTTTCCATTAAAATTCAATCTGGATGCATAGAGTGCTTCACGTCTGTTACCTTGCAGGTGTATCCTCCTAAAAAGTCAGTACAAGTTGCTCCATTCTGGCAGGGATTAGGGGTGCATTCATCCACTTGTTCCTCACAGTAACTTCCAGTATATCCAACCTGGCAGTGGCAATAATGCACATTGCCTGCGTCCAGACACTGACCCGAGTTACGACAAAGATGGGCAACGTCGACTCCTGTGCAGACGAGAAAATTGACTTTAGCAGTATTTTTGTTTTTTTTTATTTTTAATTTAACCAAGGAAGAGCAAGAGCACACAATCAATGAATCACTATAAAGCTAAAATATTCAATGAACATCACAGAACTCAGATAATTTTTAATCTCAGGCAGCTCTTATTATACCTCTCTGTTTGGCTGCAACCTCACAGGAGACACTCGGGACGTCACAGTAGAGTCCCGTCCATCCAGTCTCACATTCACAGCTGTAAGTCGTCCCTCTCTGCCAACAGCTGCCCCCATTCTTGCAGGGCGATGAGTCGCACCAACGAACCAAGTTCTACAAGGTACAAACATAACAGTATAAACATTTTTTTTAAAATGTATGAAATGAAAATGGAACATACAGGCAGAATCCAAAGATTCAGAAAATACAACTAGAGAGTAAGTAAAACGCTCCTACCTGGCAGTTTACTCCGGTATATCCATGAGGGCAGGTGCACTTGTAAGTACCGTAGCTATCGTGGCAAGTGCCGCCATTGAGGCAAGGTTTGGAGTCACACTCATTGATGTCATGCTGGCAGTAGCTCCCTGTGAAACCTGGTGGACATAAACATGTGAAGGCATTGATGCCGTCCACACAGGTGCCGCCATTGAAGCAGGAGCTGCATTGAAAAAAAAAAAAAAGAATATTATTATATGAAGTCTAATAAAATTGAACAGATAAAAATGTTAGTAGTTTTTCAGACGGTTTTCACTCTATGAACTACACAGTTTAAACTCATTCAGGGTAATGTCTGTGCTGTTTAGGTATACTTCGAGACTCCACCAGAGGGGGCAGTGGTGGAAGGGGAAATTCCATCTACATTAACAAGGGGATGGAAGTGAACCAATCAGAAGAATATCCTGTGTTCATCTCTTATCACCAACAAAACATGTGTTGGTTGAATTAAACACTTTGAGCTCCTGATATTTTGTGATTCTAATAGGCGACTGTGTAATCTGTGACCTCGGTACCTCTCAGTGCAGTCAGGAGTGTTATTTTCACAGTGGATTCCACTGAAGCCAGCCGGACAGGTACAGGTGTAGCTGTTCACACAGTCGGTACAGTTTGCTCCATTCTTGCACGGGTTGCTCTCGCACTCGTTGATGTCCTCCTCGCACTTTGTACCCCTAAAGCCGGGCAGGCAGGTGCATAGGAAGCCATGCACCTCGTCCTTACAGAGGCCTCCGTTACTACAGGGGTCTGTGGCAGAAGGAATGAAGTGTTATCTAAGTACAGCGTCTGGTTTGTGTATTGATTGAGTAGAAGAAGAAGAAGAAGAAAAGGGAGACAGACTGAAGAACATACTGGGCTTGCAGTCGTCAATATTGGTTTCACAGTTGCGTCCGGTGAAGCCTGGTTTGCAGCCACAGCGGTAACTACCCAAAGTATTTTGGCAGGATCCTCCATTTCGGCAGGGATTCTTCACACACTCTTTGATGTCCACTTCACATGTTTGGCCTTGGAAGAGTCCGAAAAAAAAAAATAATGAAGAAAATGTCCTCTTTTTTTATTTATAAGGTGGTAAAACAATTGCATGTGGGTATCATGATTTAATGTGATAACACCAAATTAATTCTCAGCTGGGAGACTAAGTAAGAATAAATGTATGGAGAGACTGCATCTGTGAACCCTTTGACAGTGATATCATAAAAGGAGTGGTTATTAGATTTTTTTTTCGTTTTACAATAAAGACACCAAAATTGAAATACAGATCATTTTTTTATTTTCTTAGCAAAAAGTGGGGTGCAAAATTTTTGAAAAGTAATGATTGAATTGATTTGTACTTTCTGTTTACAACATGAAAATAAAACACTACAAAACAAAAACTGTAACTTTTTAAAATCTCTGCTCATCTGTCTATAAAACAAGAAAAGGAAAATGGTTGTGTATCAAGTTTGTTGTTTTGTATTTAAAAAACAAAAAAAATCAAATTACCAATAGACAGATGAGCTCAATTGACTCTATGAGTGTGTTTCGTAACAATTTGTCTTCCTCTATTTGAAAAACTGTATGATACACATTTATTAATGTTTACCTTGCCACCCTTCAGGACAGACACAGGAGAAACTCTGGTAGTCCTCTGACTCTTGACACACTCCTCCATTCTTGCAGGGTTTAGAGCTACAGGGGGCCATCAAGGTTTCACAGTTCTCTCCTGGAACACATAAACATTCATGTCAAATTAAGTACAAAATGAATCTAAAACAATCATTTTAAGAGCATGACATCATCAGGAGTCGTGAACTTAAAGATAACCCAACTAAAATGGACACAGTCATCTTTCAGTGCTATCAGAAGCCTTTAGCCAGGTTCTGTCAGTACTCATGGCCTGTCCAGACATTTCCCTATCTGTTTCCACAACACATTGCTCTTGCAGGAAACCGGCTCCAGTTTCCGACCATTGTGAAGCCATTTGCTGTTCTGTGAGACAGGAAGTAGGCAAACAGGAAATGTGTCAAGATCCCCGTTCCCACCCCAGTGCAAGCAAAAGCCTTTCATTATTCAGAGTCCTATGGATTTTTCCTAAAAGACTGCTTGAAAAATACAAGAAATTTTGCCCTTCGCCTTTCCATTACCTGTTTGGACAAAAAATAAGAGATGTCAGGAAAATATTTTCCAGCTAACTTATCATCTTATGTGTCATAGAGGAGCAGTGTATTTCAAGAGGTTCGGTGTGTTTGAGCCCAAAGGAAGTCTTGTTGTTGAACTTTACTTGAGAGGTGTTTCACCCGCAGCACATATTTCCTCTTTATCTAAAGCACACAGACTGTAGACACTCTTGGAACACCAAGCTTACACATGGGCATACAAAATATTTCCAGTAATATTTTCATACCTGTGTAAGGCAGGATACAGATACATTTGTAGCCAGCAACATCATCGATACAACTCCCCTGGTTGAGGCAAGGGTTGGAGGCGCACTCATTGATGTTGGTCAGGCAGTTTGGGCCTGCAGTTGGAGCAGAGAATACATTCCATCCACTTCAATTTAAGTCCAGGGTCAACAGTGGTCAAGAGGCAAGTGTGACTTGAGGACAAACATGCACCACATGAGTCGAATTACCCTCACACTCATGCATGCAAAACAGATACTGACCCGTGAAGCCCATGCGACAGGTGCAAACGTATCCGCCGGTCATGTCCTTACACGTGCCTCCATTCGTGCAGGGGTTGGATTCACACTCATTGTTGTTGATGTCACAGTTTTTACCACTCCAGCCAGAGTCACACAGGCATTTGTATCTGATGGAGAGAAATGTTGGAGATAAATATCTCTACATTCATTTTATGGAGATCCACCAGATGTATGTAGGGCTGTACGTTGAACATCCACATTGATACAATGAAAGCCTTCATTTCTGATCAGACAGTCCCTGATTTACATCAATATTCAGAAACCTTTCACCTCTAAAGGTCCGAACAGGAGGCTTAAATATCACTGAAAAACATGACAGTGGAATTTTTATTCATAAACATACAGACAATAAATAAGAATATAATCATATTAACACAATGTCATAAATTACTTTAAATAAAAAAGGCTTTAAAATATATTTGTGATTCAGATTACTTATCCATTCATTAAAATAAATTTACTGACATCAAAAATATTCACTTGTGCTAGTTTTTCTATTATTATTCAATACATACCCAAGGCTGGTGAATTCTCTTTAAAAGAGATGTTCATTAGGTGTTTTAAAATTCTCTTACCAAACTTCATCATTATGAATATTTGCTGAATTACAAATAAAGATAACACAAAGCCAATGCAATATGGTGGTAGTTTTAATTAGATTGCAGCCCCACCCGTTGATCTTGTCCTCACAGTGACCATGGATGCAGGGATTGCTCAGGCACTCGTTGACCTGGGAAAAGCACGTGGTGTCATGGTAACCATCCGGACACACGCATTTGAAGCTGTTGATTCCATCGATACAGGTACCACCGTTGTGACACGGATTGATGGCACACTCATCAATGTTGATGTTACACATGGTCCCTGGAGGAAAACAAAAAGACATTTTGATGTCTTTACATATAGTCCTACATTCTGGGGAATAAAGATTATTTGTTTTCTTCTTCAGAGGTGGACAACATTGAATATCTTCTTATATCTGTTTACCAAATGTGTAGGTGGATACAGGGGCTTATCAGCTTAGTTTAGCATGAAGAGTGAAAAAAAAGCTACCCTGGCAAAGTCTAAATTTATAATCTACCTAGCATCTCTGCTCAAACTTATGTTCATCATGATCTGTAAATTATGTTGTCAACTCACAAAACATTGTTAATTTATAAAAGTTTTAATGGCGTCGAAATATTAACGAATATCCTTAAACAAGAGGTGTTTCCTGTATTTTAAAAATATATTTTCAACACAGAACACCAACACACAAAGCAACAGACAAAGCTACCATACAATTACCTCCATCTCAATAAATGTATCAATTTTCACACACATGAAGGCTTTTAAGTCCCTCTTTGTCGGCCACTTGAAGCACCGACGCCATTCAGCCTGTTGCCACGCATGGCATAAAGGCTGTTCATTTAGTTTTAAAGCAGCTTCCAACCTTTTAAAAGCTCAACTTTCAGGAATCTTTCAGGGAATCTTTTCTCCCACTTAAATCCCAAGTGACTGTGTGAGTCCCAGTGTGTGTGTGTGTGTGTGTGTGTGTGTGTGTGTGTGTGTGTGTGTGTGTGTGTGTGTGTGTGTGTGTGTATGTGTGTCTTTGTATGGGCGGGCAGTTTGCGTGTCCAAACAGCAGCAGGTTGGGGAAAGGGTGGAGGTGGAAAGTGACACTGGTTGAACCTCAGAGGAGCGTGCTCGCTCGCTCGGCATCTGTCGCCCTCCCCATCAAGACCCACACTTCTCTGCCGATACATACAATCCTCTTATCCTGCAGTCATGGATATCAGCGACATAGTTTACCCACTGGTCACCTGAGCCACAGGAGGTGTTTAATATTTCTTAAATTAAATGTACTTTTTTTTTACAAATGACAAGTTGGACATGATTTAATAAAAGCAGTCAATCCACACAAATGAGGATAAACTTCTCTTTGTCTCTGGAGAACACACACACACACATACACGCACACGCACGTACGCACACACACACACACACACACACGCACATACACACACACACACACGCACACGCACACATACAAACACACACGCACACGCACAAACATTTCTGTGTTTGAATATCTTTATTTTTGAACATCTTTTATATATTTTTTTCTGTTTTGGAGCAAAAACTGTGAAAGCATTTTGTTTGGATTGATTATCAGATTATTGTCAACACTTTTTAGAGATACTTGCTGTTGTTTACCGCTATTTGCAAGCATTTGCTTGTGTAACTAGCAGGTATTTCATGTACCTTTGGTTTCATTTCTTGAATCTGCATATTTGACAGGCTTCAATGTATCATTTTGTGTTTCTTCATGTTGATTTTAGGTTTTGTAATTAGTATCTTGGAGAGTTTCAACTTCTTTCCTTTTCCCTTAAAAGGTAAAATATTACAGTATGACACTTCTCCTTTAGGGACCTGCTTACCTGTGTAGCCGGGATTACAGGCACAGTCGTAGCCATTGATCTTGTCGATGCAAGTGCCATAGTCACAGGCGTTGCTCTTGCAGTCGTCAATGTTGATTTCACAGTTGGTACCTGCCAAAGAGTACATTTATGTTAATCGTAGTTGTCATGAAGAACATTTGTGTTTGCACCTATATTTCTGGGTGTTACCTGTGGTGCCTTTGGGGCAGATGCAGACGTAGGCGTTCTCCGTGTCCTGGCAGGTGCCTCCATTCCTGCAGGGCTGGCTCAGACACTCGTTGATGTTGATCTCACACAGTCGGCCGGTGAATCCAGGGTTGCACTGACAGCTGAAGGATGCCAAGCCGTCGACGCAGGTGCCATAGTGGCACGGGCTGGAGTAACATTCATTGATGTCGGTCTCACAGTGCCTTCCAGAATAACCTGGCAAGAGTTAGTCTAATTAATTAGGTTTAAACTGGTTTATGGCCTATTACTCTTAACTCTCCTTTTTGGGGGGAAATTTAAAAGGTTCTATTCTCTGACTTCCTGTTTTATTAGACACTTGCAGCTGTTGTGAAGACTGCCTTACCTTCAGCACATTCGCATGTGTACTTGTTGGGTCCATCTGTGCACTTGGCGCCATTTTTGCACGGTGTGCTGGCACACTCGTCTATGTCTATTTGGCAGAGGTTCCCAGTGAAGCCTGGAAAAACAACAACAGGGTGTAAGGGTGTGTAAGTGGTCTTGTGTGTGTGTGTGTCCTTTTATTTTCCCAAGTTCGTACTATAAGTGCTCTCAACGAATCAGAAATCTACATGTTAATTACCAACTGTGCAAAACTACACATTATTTTCTCTCTCGCTTCTTTTCAGCATGAATCCAAAGGGAGAGCGGAGGAACAAATTCATGCTGGGAGGGAGTTGGGAGAATGAAAGTGAGGCCTCCTGACCGAGGGGTGAGAGACAAAGGAGGGCCTGTCTGCTCAGCGTAACACCAAACTGAGCCCGTTGCCTCTTTTGTCCCCAAAAACCTTTCCATCACAATGTGTATTCTCTTGTCTTGCTTTCGCCCCTTCTCCTCTACCCCTTCCACTCCTTCCCAGCCTCTAAAAACCAGCTTGACCTTTGACCCACCACTATTTCAATTTCTTGTCATTCAAAATCAACCAGCATGCTCTCTGTCTTTTGCAGGAGTTATTCTCATCTTTGATATCTTTTTTTGTGTCCCACAGTCCAGGGACTAGAGGGATGTTGTCTGATGAAGAGATAAAGCTCCCTCCCCACCACACTGCTGCAGGAACACAGAGGTAGGCTAGGCTACAGCGACTCAGGTGCAGTTAATCCGGTGAGGAAGTATTTGCGCGGCAAGCTGATTTTTCCCAGTGGATTAAAAGCATTCACTGGTTTTCTAGTGTTTCATGAGGACTGCAGCACCGACCGAGAGGAGACGTGCACGTGTGTGAGTCACACACATACATACATTCACAAACTGTGAATATATATCAGCTTTGTGACTTACTAAAATCATTTATAAATGCTTTTCAGACCACATTTATGCTATTAACAGAAGAAAACACAAGTTTCTTCAAAGTTAAATAACAGCGCCTCAATTTGCAGTCGTGACCAAAATCAAAGAAAAAAAATCAACTCTGAAATAATTACTCACCCCGATGCGCACACACACACACACACACACACACACACACACACACACACACAAAAGTTGAAGCAAAAACGCAAGCATGCAGAGACACACTCAAATCATCATTCACCACAGCCGCGGAAGAGGGATTTATTCCCAGACTGCTGGAATCAGACGTTTCAATAGCTCTCAGTGGGGTTTCCATGGCTATTCCATGTACAGAAATAATAAGAGGGGACCCTTGCCTCAGGCCTTGCTCAAAACAGGGACAAATTTACATCTCAAGCAGGGCGGTTAAGACCCCTTCTTCACCCCCCCCCCACTCCCCACCCCTGTTCAGCATAACAGTCTGAGTGTCTCGTCTCCCCAACTCTTCATCTACAACCCCCCATCACCACCACATTGTGCTGCTTCCTCACTGACCCTCTCCGACTGTCACAGACAGGGGCTTCCTTACGCGCTAAGCTCTTGTGCTCACTCTTGTACCCCCTCTATTAATTCTAAAGCTTCCTTGTTGGGGTGTTTTTCCTTCTTCCTTTCTTTTTCTTCTCAACGTGAGGAATCCTGCTTCTCCACCCAGGGCCTCTTTTGATCCACCCGACTCAGAGCTTTGCTATTTTGCTCCACAAAAAGCACAATACAAAAAAAAAAAAAATTACTCACACCTCATCGATTTGGCAGAAAGAATGCAAAACAAAAACAGTTTTAAGGCTTTTCCTTTCCTTTCTTCTTTTCCTCTCAACCTGTGATTCAATAGTAGCATTCCTTCCTCAACAAACATCAATGCTTCTTGAGTAACAAACAATTTCTAAAAACAGAAGACAAAAAAAAAAGTCCAGCAAACAGCTAGAGGCCCACGCAAACAGATCAAACCATTACCTCATTCAACACCACAACACACGATGTGTTCTCATCTTTATATTTCCCTGTTTCACATTCACATTCAAAAGCCTTTTTCAGCTACAAATTTCAGTTCATTCATCAGATTTTTTAAAAGACACAACAAACTTGTTGAAAAAGTTTAAACTTCCTCCAGCTTTTCCCTATAGATTTTTTCCCCCTCTTCTCCTCAACTACTGAATTTGTTCTGGGCTACCCGGGCCTGCGTAAGCCTGCCTCAGGGCTGGGATTAGTGCCCGTCCAGAAAGGTGTTTGTGTGTGTTTGTGTGTGAGCGATGTACAGACAGAGAGGGAGGGAGAGGGAGACAGAGACAGATCGACCTCTGTGCCCCACGGCCCACCCCATCCTGCCTCCCCCCCGCCTCTCCGGCGGTGCAGCAGCCTCACCTGTGGGGCACTGGCAGTCGAAGGTGTTGATCTTGTCGATACACTTGCCGTTGTTCAGGCAGGGGCTGCTGGCGCACTCGTCTGTATCGATCTCGCAAAACTTCCCCTTGTAACCTGGCCAATTAGCAAAGAGTACCAGGAGAGAGAAAGTGAGAAGCAATTTTGCAATGCTGTCCTATACTGCTTCATCAGATTTAAATTAGCCACAGTAACTAGTTAGATAAGAGCAGGAGTGGCATTTGTTCTTATTCTCCTAATTATCGTAAAAACTGGTCGTTCTGGCTTCAGTTATAATTAAGGTGGTTAATGATTGTTGTGTTCAACAATACAGAAGCTTGAGATATTCAGTTCATGCCCATCCCTACACTTGATTATCTCATATGAACAGAAACTTACCTGGCATGCAAATGCATTGGAAGTTCCCTATTTGATCCAGACAGGTGGCCTCATTCTTGCACGGGTTGGACATGCACTCATTGATGTCCAGTTCGCAGCGCGGCCCCACGTAACCCTGCAGGCACTTACACTGGAACGAACCCTTGGTGTTTATGCACTTCCCTGCATGCTCACACGGGTTGGACCCTGTTTAAATAGGTAAATTGCTGTAAGCTAACTTCACCAAGCTGTCATGCATTCACAAGTCTTAACAAAGACCGATCTGACTGTGAAGATGTTGATGAGACACGGTTTAGTGTTGTTTGACGAAGCCAAACCAAAGCCTTGACTCTGTGTGATTGGGATAGTTACACCCCTGTGGATGTCATTTACTGCAATTATGGGTGCAATCATGGATACCACAATATTCATAATAACGGAACGAACTTAAACCGTCGTTTTGAAAGCAAAAAAATATAAATGTCTGAGAGATCTTTGACATGCCTTTGTTCAAAGATGTTAAGTTAAGCAGAAATAAAAGTCATTCAGACTGGAAATTAAAAGAAGAAGAAATCAACTTCATTAATCCCAATAAGGGAAATTATTTGTCCACTCTAGTTTTAGTTCTTGTTAATCACAGGTGTGTGTGTGTGTGTGTGTGTGTGTGTGTGTGTGTGTGTGTGTGTGTGTGTGTGTGTGTGTGTGTGTGTGTGTGTGTGTGTGTGTGTGTGTGGTGTGTGTGGTGTGTGTGTGTGTGTGTGTGTGTGTGTGTGTCACACACACACATACACACACACACACCTGTGATTAACAAGAACTAAAACTAGAGTGGACATACACACACACACACACACACACACACACACACACACACACACACACACACACACACACACACACACACAAGGGACCTGTAAGCATGAAGATGGTGAGATGGTGAGAGGTACAGTGGCGGGCATTTATGTTTTGGTGCAACTTGTAAGGGGATGGTGTCTTGCTCAAGGGCACCTCAGCAGTGCTCAGGAGGTAAATTGACACCAGTTCAAACCCCATACTTTTTGGTCCACACGGGGTTTGAAACAGCCATCCTCAGGTCCCCAAACCAAGACCTAGTGGACTGAACTTCTACCGCTGCTTATTTTGGGCTGGAGACCAAAAACAGAATTAGCAGGTGAGAGAGAGAGTTCCTTACCCAGTGAACACTCATTGACATCCTGATCGCAGGAAGCTCCGAAGTATCCTGATGGGCAGGTACAGAGGTGATTTCCACTGACGGGGTTGGTGTCACAGTTTGAGCCTTTCTGGCACGGGTTGCTGATGCAGGCATCATCCAACTGACACAGCAGCCCTGGATAATTATATAGAAGACAGATGATTTAATAATGGATGTTCTTCCATCAAGGAGTCACAAATCAGTGTTTGATACCATGAAATCCACAACCAAATCAGAAAAACGAGTATCAGCAACATAGTCCCAGTTACTACATGATTCTACTCTGTCTCTGATTGGCTGGATGGCTGTTGGTCACGTTTAGCAAGCAGCATCTCAATGAAGGAATTAAATGGAGGACCCCCCAAAAAAACTGAACGTGTGAATACCTGTGCGACCATGTGGACATTCACAGTAGAAAGAAGCTACACGGTCATGGCAGGTAGATCCCTGATGGCATGCAGCGCTGGCGCAGTCATCGATGTTCTCACTGCAGTCGTCTCCGGTCCAGCCATTCACACACACACACTGATAGCTGCCAAAGGTGTTATGGCACGTGCCACCGTTTTGGCAGGCGTTGGGCATCAGCTGACACTCATCAACGTCTTCAGTGCAGAGTTGACCTGAGGGAGAACCAGGGTGTTAGATGATTTTAATTTACATCAATTTATTAAATGATAATAACTCAATTTAAGTCACTCGAAGAGCATTGGTTAGTATTTACTCCACAAACCTGTAAATTCTGGTTTACACTGGCAGTTATAGGTGTTGACTCCATCCACACATGTTCCTCCATTCTGGCACTCGTGCTCTGGGCAGTCATCAATGTTGTGGTTGCAGTTTTTTCCCGTAAAGCCTGACGAATGAACGTCAGAATGATATATTGTGTGCAATGTGCACAAATTGTGCATAAATAAACATCTCAATTTTCAATGGCTTATCTCTCCTGGCGTGAAAACAACAATCTGTCATTTATAGCAAAGAGAGTGAGACAGTCTCTTCAGTTAAATGTGGTAACCGTCTTTTTCCTCCCACAGAAGGAGGCAGCTGTACCCGTTTGAGGTCTGTGGTAAACTCCAACCCAAACCGCTGTACAGTTACGCAACAGTCAACGGCTGGACTGTACATGTGGCAAGAGGGGCAACAAGAAGTGGAGATGAGAATCAGCAGAGGTCATCGCTGCAACTGCTAAGAGTATTTTTTGTCATCATGAAAAACTCTTCAGCGTTCCTTAAAGCAAACTCAGGACTGACTTCAAATACAGCAAAGGCGATTGGAATCAGATTCTAATCATTCTAAATTAATATCAGCTATTTCATTAGGATACAACACAAATCGATCCCTGCTGCTTCTTCTCTAAAGTCACCACTCAAAGCACCAGTAACTGCATTTTATCAAACTATGTTTAATAGTGACATTTTTTCTTTTTATAGTAATAGCTTGTAATGTCTTTGTTATTCCTGTTTTTAATTGGGGAGCCAACAGGGGAGCCTGCCAGAAGGCGAAGGACAGGATTGAGCTTCGTTTCACTCTGCTATGTGGAACGGATGTTGTCCTTTGACCATTTCCCCTTGATAAAATGCTATGCCTCCCTGTTCTGCTTTGTTCACACCCCGCACACACGTATGCAGACACACATGTACACGAACACAAACTCAACATAAGCAGGAACACCCCGGCTTTAAATGACATCATCATTTAACTGATGTGTAGGAAGCACTGACATTGAAGGTACGGGTCAGATACTTGGGGAGCACAGCACATTTAAAAATAAACAGCTAAATTTAATTCACTTAAATATGCCAGTACTTCTTAGTCACGATGTATAATCTTTTTATATTTATTTACACGTATCTGCTGTGTTGTGCCATAAGATCACATTCATTTATTACTCACGAAAAAACAGTATAAAAAAAGACAAAAGGCTGGAAGAAAATAAGCATAAGAACTAGTGTGTGTGATGTCTCTACCTGGCACACAGGAGCATTCGTAGCTCGTCTCTCCCTTTTGGATGCATGTGCCCCCATTATGGCACGGTGACGGGGCGCAGGGTAAGTAACGGCTCTCGCAGTGTTTGCCTCTGTACTCTGCCGGGCACTTGCAATGGTAGCCTCCGATATCATTGATGCACGACCCACCGTTCTTGCAGGGTGACGGGACGGCATCGCACTCGTTGATGTCTTGCTTGCAGGACTTTCCGGTGAAGAAAGGCGGGCAGTTACAGATGTAATGGGACTCGATGGCAGAACACTGGGCACCGTTGGCACATGGATTTGAGGCACAGGGGTTGGCTTGTTGGCACAGTTTACCTGAGGACGTAAACAAATGATGATATGCTGTAGGCTGTGGTGTTTAGTGTCCTCCCTATTCTCAAACTGACTCATACAATTATTAAAAATCCTAAAATGATGTCAGATTACAGGCTGGTGTTTTGTTTCATGACCAACACCACTTACCTGACCATCCAGGTGGGCAGCGGCACTTGAACGTTTGGAGAGTCTCGAGCTCACAGGTGCCTCCATTCTGACAGGGCGAGCTGATGCAGATATTTTTGAGAGGCGTCATGCAACGGCGGTCGCTGTAGCCTGGCTTGCAGGTGCAGCTGAAGTCGACTGTATTGCCCCTGGGCACAGCTCGACATGTGGCACCATTCATGCATGGCGAGGTGGTGCATGGGTCACGAAACTGGCACCTACTTCCTACGTATCCCTCTTCACACCTGGCAAAAACAAAGAGATGTAGGGAAATATTTTTGTAGTAACAAGATAGTTGAATCTATGACAAACATAGAAAACATAGAAAATGTCTTCTACTGACTGAGATGATTTACAATCACTTAGTTACACATTTTACTTTTATCACATGTATACATTATTCAGCACCTAAATGCCTAAGATTTACTGTTTCTAAACATGAAATATTCTCTGCAAAAAGCAAACTAAACAGCATTAAACTTCTAAAAAATTTTGTAATCATGTGACATTTCTTTTGTCTTGCTGGCTTGTTTTAATGGGTTATTCTGGATTTAATATGACTTGCTGACTTGCTGAGCTTAACTTTGGAGTGACTAGATGAGTACATTTAGATCATTTAGAGGATTGATTGTAATTTGTTTTCTGTGCACAATTATTAATAAATAAAGATAAAATTTTGAAGCTCCACCATGGTTTTCTCAATTCCTTGAATTTGAGTTCTGTGTCAATTAATGATCTAAAAAAATGCCCTTCAAGATGTATAAGTCTGCTAAAAATGATTAATCATTATTTATTTCACTCATTAAATTAACAATAAAAGGGTGGTCAATGTGAATTCTATTTTTTTCACACCGCACTGAGTACAAGGGTTCAAAAGGGTAAGACAATATTTTGCTACCATTAAGGGTCATCTCTTTGTGCAGCGCAGTGACAATAAATCAGCTGCTAGCCTTTACCAACAGGAGTCACAATTCATTTCTCTTAAAGATGGGCCCATCCTGCTGTTTTTACAACGCAGCAACAGAGCCATGTGAAACTATGCTTTAAACAGGACATTCGTCTTTCCACCGCCACCCCCATGAACAATGTGTTTCAGGCAGTAAAACAGAGTGGTCTGCACAGGGGGAAGTGGGGGACAAACGGCTGTGATGTTTCTCACAGGTTGTGTCTGTGTTGTAAACACTGTTCCTCTGATGAAGAAGATCCCAGAGAGAGAGAGAGAGAGAGAGAGAGAGAGAGAGAGAGAGAGAGAGAGCGGAGAGAGAGAGAGAGAGAGAGAGAGAGAGAGAGAGAGAGAGCGCTATGGATCATAGGTTCACATGGGACTTGAAGGCTGTTCCCTGAGGACAAGCGCTGCTCGACAATGAGGCCACACACAGTTTCAGTCTTTTACACACATCACAGGATTTTGCATGACTATGTAAACGACCCCGTACATTTAACCTCAGAACTCACACAGCAGAAGTATCATTGTGTAACAGTTATATGTCAGAATCAAAATCGAAAAAAAAAAAAAAAAAGATTTTATTCTTTAAATACATTCAATAAATCTGTGATTTTTGTGTTGAACATTTTTACCTGCATTTACACTAATTTCTAATTTTTTCCATTTCCATCCACACCAAAAATAACATTTGGGCAACTATTATTTAACAAAACCCTAATCTAGCAACAGTGAAAAACACTTAAATAGAAGTTTGAAGTTTGAACAAACCTATAATCACCTCTAAATCACTTCATTATATACTATAACACAAAGACTGTGTGCAATCATAAATGTGAAAACAATAAATTAAATAAATATGGATGTTGTGTGCGGAGTATTTCAGTGACATTGAGTTAACACTGTGGAAAAATACAAACCACAACTGGTCAAATGCCAAAGTTCTTAAATTTATTTGTCTAACATTCTAAAACCTAAAGAAATAAATCCTTACATGTACATTTAAGAGGGCTAGAAACAGATGAGTTTTAGTTAATTTTTAGACAAATTATGTGCTTTCAATAAACAAAAATAAAAAAATAACAAATCTCAGCAACACAGATAGATTGCCTGCTGCCATATTCCCATTTTTATTACATTCATGGATTCAAACTTGCTGTCAACAGCACTGGATGAATATCAGGGCTTGATCTTTACAAAAACAAAGAACCACTTAGTAGCATGAGAGACAGCAACACAAAAATCCTCAGCATTTGGAATTCTTTTCCCTAATCCATCCTTTCCAAACGTCAAGAAACAAGAAAAGCAGCCGTCATGAAAACCCTTTGGCAGCTCTCAGTGATGATATGCTCCGTCTTTGACCCCTTTGTCAGCACTCATTCATTCCGAGGACAAGGCAGCATCTATGGCATAGTGTTTGAGCTGCAAGCCAACTTTATGGGAACTTCAAAGTACCATGCCACCACCTCAATGCTCGTTATTCTTCCCTCTCTGGAGAGGATTTTCTCAAGCATCAGACAAGAAGTTAGGAAGAGGATGAAACAAAGACAGTGAGGCATGACAGCTGTCAAGAACAAAAAAAAAATCTCTGAAAAGTGAATTCCTGTGAAGAAGAAAATTACACAAGGAATGTCCAGAATTCTAATTTTTTTTTTTTTTTGCACAGACATCAGTTGTATTTGAATACTGTTATGGATTACACTGATGCAGAAACAACGCTTTGCATAAAACATTCTGACACCCTTTGCTGCACTTCCAACAACATCATAACCCCGTGTCACTCCCAAATACCTGACCAGAGCCAGCAAGTCTGTTAGCCCGGAGGGCCATGCAGGACTGTGTACCCAAACATTCCCAGGAGTCCAGTTTGTGTGTAAATGGGGACCCTCTGCAGGGACAGGCATCTGTTTGGACAGGGTCTCCCTCTCAGGGGATTAGCACAGCTTCAGGATTGCGGCAAGTAAAAGAAAACATGGCATGCTAGGCTGCCCTCTACAAAAACAGTAGTAGTGCATGGTGGCATGTCGCCACATAGAGCGCAGAGTGTAGTGTCATTTAGTCTGGGATCAATGCAACAATGAGCAGCTTTGCCAAAAAACTGAAATTATATTTGAAAAAAACCTCACCTTTCATTATCATATCACAAAATAGTAAATCATAAAACTATAAGCTAAGTAAAGACAAAGCTCACAAATGATAATTTACCCCAGAGAGTTCGCATTCTGTAAATATACTGTACCATCTACAATTGGATACTTGACTGTGACAAAAATATGGACGATGGTAAAAGAGGTGCCCAGTGAGTGGAAAAATAAGCCCTTGAGGCTTTGTCTATTGTTGCTGGGATACAGCAGCTCTACTTTGCAGGAGGTTTTTGGTACGAAGCAAAGTATCAAAATGATCAGAATTTTACTTATTCAAACAGATTCATCTACCACGTAATTTTCAAATAGCGCATCCTCTCCACTCTAGTTCCCTTCTCTGATTTAATTTGACATATCTTATGGATAAAATTAACCGCATTGCTGGAAATCCTTCCACATAATTCCTGAGCTTTTCCAGTCCCCATAGCACAATAGAGGGAAGTGTGTGTGTGAGTGTGTGTGTGTGTGTGTGTGTGTGTGTGTGTGTGTGTGTGTGTGTGTGTGTGTGTGTGTGTGTGTGTGTGTGTGTGTGTGTGTGTGTGTGTGTGTGTGTGTGTGTGTGTGTGTGTGTGAGAGAGAGAGAGAGAGAGAGAGAGAGATTCAGAGTGGGGGGTGTCAGTGGAGAGAAGAAGCAGATCTGGCTGCTAGAGGGTCAGTCCAGTGTAAGTCCCAGTGGTGGAGGCTGACGAGGTCGTGAGGCGCCACACGAGCTCGCTGGAAAAAGGCCGCAGGGAGCAGGTGCGCATGTTAATGAGACGGCAGCTGCTGCCCCGGCCATTCACCCCCCACCCCCCTCTTCCCATATCTCTCATCCCACCACTCTGCCTCCTTCCTCTTCATGACACCCCATCTCATCACTACTGTTCTCAAGCCTATACAGAGACAGACTATGCCCTGCCAAGACACTAAAGAAGAGCATTGTGTAGAAGTTTTTAGGGTTTTTCTTTTAATCAACGTAACTGAGTCTCTGGTGGAGAAAGGTTTTCAAACAGGAATGAAATCTACTTTCTGTTACAAAACAGTTTATGATAATCTAGAATCTGTTTAAAGACCGAGAGATTAAGTGAAAGTGAGTTTTAACTCAGATTCAATGGCACATTGAAGGATGAGCATTTCTTACAATGTTGGGATGTGACAGGCCAATCAATAGCTGGCAGAAGTGAAGAGCAAGGGAGGAAAAAAGAGAGGGACAGAACATGAGGGATGAGTGGGCTCATTGTTTTTCTTCCCCATTCAGAGTTTACCACAGGCTGGGGAATATTCAGCTGTTTGCACCTCAACTTCTCTCTCCTCTTTCTTGCTCCTGTCTCCAAAAATTCTCTCCTTGAATCCATTTTTTAAAAATTCCTCCTGTCTCCAAAAGTTCTCCCCTCGAATCCTCTTTTTTTAAAAGTATGTGGTTTGAAATGTTTCTCTCTTTCTCTGTATCAGTTCCACTTCCTTGGTCATAGACATGATGGCTGGCATCCCCGCGCTCCCTTCTGTGGAACTTCTTTCCCTCTGAGCCCCCTCGCCTCCACTTCTTCTCCACCTCCTGTTCTTTTCACATTAGGATTTATAAGTCTGAACTGATGGCTGCTGTGCCTCTGATGTTTGAGGCCAAGGAAATCCAAAACACACACAAGCAGTGGGACAAACAATGGAGAGCAAAAGAAAGGAATGGAACCAGTTTGGTTGGGTTTTTGAGAGGAGTAAGTTAGAAATGGGTTGCCAGTTTAGAAGGAATTTGTGCGTTTGCTCTAAAGGGTCTCCTGTCCTGATTCTTAACCTGATGCTTGCTGGCAGCCTCACTTTATGGTGCCTTGAAAGAATTTGCAGCAGCTTTGAAACTTGGCATCTGCCCTTGCAAAACACCCTAATGTCTCACACCAAGGCCTAAAAGACAAACAGCAGCGCCCCTGCGCTCTTACCTCAGTGCACGTGGATGTACTATGCAAACACACGCTTGCCGAGGTGCTAGCGATAAGTCAACTGTAGCACACACTAGGCAAAGACGGGTAACAGTTTGCTCTTTAACTTGGCAGGGGTCTGTCAAATACATACTCAGCACAAAACATCTTTTACAGGCATCAGGCTTAACCGCCTCAATGAGAGCACAACTATATAATACGACGGGGGGGGGGGGTGTAAGACAAAAGATATTCAATGACTTTTATGGAGTCATGAATGTATTCAAAACAAACACAGTAATGCAGCTGCTTCAACAAGAGAACTCTGCTGGCCATGTGACCGGGGTAATCACAACAGCAGCAGGTAAACTGGGCGGCAAGAAAGGTAAATAAAGAAGACATGAAAAGAAGGGCACAAATCAGAAGCTGAGCAAATATCAGGTGTTTAGGAGGTATTGAATAACTGAAGGACAGCAGTGAAATTATATCAGTGGTAAGGCCGATACTGTTATTATCTTTTCTGTCATCCCTGTCCCGATAGCACTCATTGTTCTCTCCGCTTCCATCTGGGCAGTCTCTTCTTCTATTACTGTCGCAGTAGCCCATGGCAACAGGTCTGTGACACTGATGGGATGCATAAGAGGGCCGGGCGGCGGTTCGAGCCCGCAGCAGATGTTGTGGTGACATCTGACCCTTCGCCAGCCTTCACTTTAAAGGGGCTTTCCTCAATGTTGGGTCGAGCTTCCATCTGCCATCTATTTGAGGTCATAAACAGATGGGGATAGAGGCTTTGAGTGTAATATGTAGGCTACAAATGTGTACAAATAAAAACCTCGAATGCGTGTACAGATTTTGGCAGATGTATGCGTCTCGATCTGTATCCATTTTGAGAGGCTTAGTGAATTAGGTTATGTATTCATTCAATTATTGTAGGACGTAAAGCTCTGTGAGACACAGAATTACAGCCTGGTTCCATAACTGTAATATATAATGCCTAATAATTATTATTAGGCATTACGGATTGTTTATCCATTTTTTATTCTAAATTTTAGCATAAAATACCAAAGGATGGTCTCATGAAGGGTGTTGGTTACACCAAATTGTGGAGTTATCATTGGAAAACATTTTTTTGCGGTGATTGATGGCACTGTAAAAGAAAGTCTGAATGAATTTGGCATCAGATTTGAGCCAAAAGTGGGTAGAGTGGTGCACACTTTATTAGAAAGTAAAACTGAAGCTGAACACACCCAAAATGTAGTCATGCGTCATTGTGCAGGAAAACTGTGTGACTATACAACTCTTCTAAGAGCAGCAGGAATATAGTCAAAACTTATTTGAAATTTTTATCATAGTAAATAGGATACAGGATATATTTTGAGTGGGTAGGACACAAAAAGGTGATTGAAGATGATGCACACTTTATAGTCCAAATAATTAACCAGCAGAGAAATCAATCAGCACATTCATTGATTCATTCATTTTTGAGCCATTAGTTGCAGAAGACCAACTAAACAGTCAACTAAACAGCGATCTTTTTTCTACTGTTACCGTGGGATACCTAAACATGGTAAGACATGAGTGTAAACCAGGGCTGTATTTCCGGAAGATTGGAACCTGTTTCCTCTCTCAGGTGTCTCCTACATTAAGTCAGAAGTCAAACTGTATTGGTTGAGAATATTTTTACCTCTCACTCCCCTCCCAGCATCCCCCTCACCGCCCCCCAACCACTGTTCATTTCCTGAATGTTTGGTACTGGTGCCGGTCTCAGTCCCCTTTAGTCTTGTCTGATCTGTTTTAAAAGCACTAGCCAATGAGGCCTCAGTCCTTTACTTCTCATTTCCCTTTTTGTTCTGTTTTCTGGGCCATCTCGTGTTTTCACAGCATGGTGGCAAACAAGAGCCCTATCACCGGTACAGAAAATCAACAATCCAAAATACAGGATGACTCTCAACTTCAATCACACAAATCAAGTACATGGAAGTAAAAATAACTATTCTGCTAAAACCAAAACTGGCACAAAAAATAGGGTTGTTGTTTGTTATGGAGCTGAAACCAAAGTAACCACTAAATCCCCACTGGTTACAGAAATTACAGGGAAAGCGCTGCCCCTCGTTCCCTCTCCTTACATCCATCCCTCTTTTCCTTCCTCTCTAATCGTACGGGAGAGCTGATCTGGCCGGCCCACATCTGGCGAAATTCATTAGAGACCCTGTTTATTTGAGAGTATTATTATCATGGACACAACCCATGGGAAACAAGCAGCTCCCGGAGGGATCAGCCACTCAGTGGGTGTGCATGTCTCAAGAGTCATTGAAGCTCTAATGGCTTCTGCCTTTTAAAGTCTGGGAACCACGTCACAGCTTTATGGGTGTCTGAAGGTGTAGCTGACAGCACAGAGCACTGCGAGAAGGTGTTCTCGTCACTGATGGAGGGTTCAGCCCTCGCTCTAGATGAGCTAACATTAGCTGTGGTCTTTCATCTTATTAAACTCAACAAAGAGCTTTGACATATACTAGGAGTCGGACTGTTGCCCTGGCCGCCTCACATTTTACATCACATACAGTACATTGCAGTGGGTGTTGTTTTTGTTGAGTCTGAAATGTTTAGGTGTGCCTTAGTCGCTCTCACTCCTCTGCACCAGTTGATTTAATGTGAATTGCTCCTTGGTAGTGAGGACGTAATTCGGTCTGTATTCATAAGATTACAGAGTAGTGCACCCAACCCTTCAACCCAGTTATTTTGAGCAAATGTCAAATACTCACCAGTAAAAGTAGGCAGAGTCAGCTCTTATCAAATCTATGTACAGAAAACTGGATTACTGGAAAAAAAACTTAAAAATATTCAACCATTACAACTACAACTTCTGTCATTGTTTATTATGCTATTCTAAATGGATTTAATAGATGTACACATATCTGCATTAGACAGCTGAAATAATTACAAAGTGCCAGTCACTCTATCTGACCTAAAAATGAGACTATTGTGACTGTATGCTAGTATATGACTTATGAATTCCAACAATATGTCGAAAATAGAACAATAAATGTATATATCATTTAAATACATAGATTGAATAGTCATACATTTGACCCCTTGCAGGCAGTCCTGGCTTAAACATGCGAGTGAGTTATCCTGTAAATTCTTGTGCCATGATTGTTATCAGTCGCAAAATCTTTTTTTTTTTTTTTTTTTAAATCTTGCTTCTAAGCTGAAGTTGTTGTAACTCCTTACAAAGGCATCACACTCTATTCTCCTGGAAAGGCTGTAAGTAATTCTGGCAGTGAGAGTGACTGAATGCTAAAAGCACACCTGGCAGACAACGTCGACCTGTTCACGTGTGCAGCTGAATTGGCAAAACCACAAGTAATCAGGGGTATTATGAAGCATGCTGCTCCGTGTGTGAGTCATATGCCTTGTAGTTGTGTTCTAACATACTGACAGGTGGTCTGGCTGACAGAAAAAAAGAGAAAAGAGGAAGTGTGGCTTGAGTATGCCCAGTGTCTTTGTCTCAAAACACATGGTGACTGACACTCCTCTCTGTCCCTGTTCAAAGTTTATGAGATATGTCTTGGCATATGCCAGCCAAAGAGGCTCAATTATCGCTAACCCTCAATGTTGAGGTTCCACACCACCAAGTCCGTCCATTTAGCCAGAAGGCGCTGAGAAACAGCCCTCTCACCAGGCGGACTTGAACCAAAAGGGACTCGACACTGCCGGCAGCGGCAATATCAGAGTTGTGCAGTGCATTTCTCCTAGTGAGATGCTGATATGATCAGATATGGCACCTTTTCTTCCCTTGGATCAGTGCAAGAGTTTCCTGACTCTGAATGGAGGTTTGAGGGTTGGTTGGCGGGGGTGGTGGGGAGGGTTGAACAGAGGTGCCATTAAGGAATCTGCTAACCCAGAGAGACAAGGGGTCACTTTCATTGAACTGGATGCGTACTGTAGCAGTCGCTGCACATACCAGCAGGAAATTAAAAACATCAAACTCAAGCAGAGGATCCTTAACATCCTCAAGTTATCAAAGTAAGGGTTTGTCATCCACAAATTCAAAGATTTAAACACAAGTCATATTCTGAAGTACTGTTTGTGTCAAAAACAAAGAAAAACGTCAACAGCATCTTTTGTCATTTGCAGAAATATGATTTGCAGCCAGGGAAGGTAAGCACAGGCATTTGTAATCAATCCAATCAATCCATTCCTCCCCCCTCGCTTTGTCCGATATGCGGGTCACGGAGCGCTGGAGTCTATCCCAGCTGACTGGGGGCATGAGGCAGGGGACACTCCCGACACGATGCCAGTGCACCGAAGATGTAATCAATCCATATTTCTCAAAACAATGAATAAAGCTTAGGTAAGTTTGTCAAATTCAAAATGGATTTTGGAAAAAAAAAATAAAACCACTTATCTTATTATTACTACTGTGGGATTGAAAAACTGATTATTTCAGGCGATTACAGGGTATTTTTTGTCAAAAATAATTTGACTATCCAGCCTTCTTCTTCTTCTTTTCCTTTCGACTTTTCCCTTCAGGGGTCGACACAGCAAATCAGTTGCCCCCATCTAACCCTGTCTTCTGCATCCTCTTCTCTCGCACCAACTACCTTCATGTCCTCTTTCACTTCATCCATAAACCTCCTCTTTGGTCTTCCTCTAGGCCTCCTGCCTGGCAGTTCAAAACTCAGCATCCTTCTACCAATATATTCACTATCTCTCCTCTGGACATGTCCAAACCAAAGTTCTGATACTTCCAATCACTTTGCTCTGTTTCAACTTCATCCGTTTATTCAGGACTGTTCAGGTTTTGCTGGTGAAAAGAAAAAAACAAGTCAATCAAGAATTCCTAATGTAACTAATGATAATAGGTTCTCCCTTGTTTCCTCAAGCCAGCCCGACATCTCTCTTCTATCTGGGCAGAGATGAACCCTGCTTTGATTCTGGCATTCTCCCACCGGAATGTGGGAGTTATTTTTCCGAACTGACTCAGCTCTGTCACTGCTTTCTCCTGCTGTCAAACCTGTGCAGGAAATATGGACCTCTCAAAAGTTCTTCACAGATAAACTTCAGTTGCAGATAAACTTCAGTCAGGATCTCACCACATCAGTCAGGCCAGATATGGAGGCAGGATGGTATTCTTGGTATGGTACGTCAAGGAGGCATCTCTTCCAAACTATACAAAAGCATCCAGTGACATTGACTTCCTCCAGAGAAACAAACAGTATTGTAAAGCAAGTTTTAAACCAAATCATAACTCTATAAAGAATAATTGAGGTTTCAGCAGGAAATATTCACTTACACTTAAACTTCCCAAGCAAAGCAGGGCGACAATTAACTACCTACAAATATATAGATTTATAAAATAAGCTAACTGCAGTAGTCACATATCATACTTGTCACTGTGGGACCTTCTACATCTTTCTTTCCTCGTGTAAAGTTTCTAACAGGATCCACCTGGTTGTGGTTTTTCCTTTCCGTCCATTTCTGCTCAGCTTTCAATTCACAATCCTACCCTCTGTGCTCTGCAAAGGAGTCGCAGCATTACCTCAACAAAACTTGCGTAAAAGGAGTCATTTTTATAAACCTGACATTCATCCTGTCATACAGCATCACCATGTCTTTTACATTTCTATTAAAGCAATTCTGGACAAGATTGGGCTTATTCTAGGCTTGAAATGAAACTGCTCTATGACATCACAGTGGCATTGAGTTTAAACCACATTGTCCTTTTGTTGGGAGGACTAGGAAGAGTTTCAGAAAATATATTATTCTTTGCATCCTACTGGACTCCACTGACGGTAATGTGACTAGCAGCAATGACTGATAGGTAATGACAAAAAAATTGTTTGAAAGTTAAGAGTATCCCAACTTCCCAGAAAAAAATAGATGTCTATTGTCTATTTAAGCTCAAAATCAGTTAAATTTCGAAAAAAAACTGGAAAAAAAATCAACTTACAATAATATGACTAATGATCACATTTGTAACACCGGAACCAACTACTATGACTACTTGGGTATTTCATTACTACTTCTGCTTTAAAGTATGTTAGTTCTGTGAGTATTTTGATGATTCTTGTTGAAGCTAAACTTTTTCTCAAGAGTTCCCGTTCATCTGGTGGCAGGGTGACACAAACAGAACGGTGTGTTAAATGCACACATAAAGACACTCTATTTCACACAGTGACTGCTGCATGCCCGCTCAAAACCATTTTCAAAACCGTGAGGATGTCCACCTCCATGTTTAATTGGAGAAGTCTGAGGAGAAGAGCAGAGCAGGAACACAATGATAGCTTTGTGGCCCAATGAGGAGGCTGGGGAGGCGGAGGGGGGTTGAGTGTGTGATTGAGAGGTGAATAACACAACCAGACCAAATTAAGATGTGGCGGGGGGCCAAGATGGCTGCCTGGCTCTAGTAGTTCTGTAGCTGTGACCCGACTGGCCCAACCACTAGAACTCTGCGACAGTAAGATGACACTGGCAAGTCATGCCTGGTCGGATAGAGCCAAACACAAAGTAGCTCTATTGTTGTGAAATACCTTCTGACCAGAGCTGAAGCTCACTGCTTTACATGATGACCCAAAACTTCCAAATGCAAAACTTTTAGAACTCAGTGCAGGTTACAAATATTTAGCTAGTGCCATCTGTCCAGAGGAATGACAGACAGAAAGAGAGCCACTGAGGAGGGGACACAATCCCATGAGAGGGGAGGGGAGACAGGTTCTGAGGGTCTCTCTGGGAAGCCTCACCCAGATTAGTCACACTGAATTAATCGCAATAGAGAACAATGGTCGCTGAGCTTCTGGAAACCCCAGCTGTCGCTTGTGAAAGAAAGGAAAAGCAAGATATAGGGCTGCTAGAATTGGACTGTAACGTGTAGTGGCAGTAACACACACACACGCACGCACGCACGCACACACACACACACACACACACACACACACACACACAGAGTGAGCCCTGTCCTCATCAATGTCCACTCACTTCTGTCCACTTCTGTCTGAGCTCTGTGACCAGTTGCCTCCCAGAAATCGCTGAACCAGTGTAAAAGCTCACATGTCATCTGAACATCTGAGACAATTCAAACTCCACATCCTCAGACATTTTCTCCACAGGTTCTCTCTCCTAACAATTCACTGGTTTAAGAGAAAGAGCCAGAACTTTAAAACTTACCTGCACTCTCCATTTCCATCTGGACTTGCTTCACACGTCCCCTGGTTCAAACATGACTCCGTGGGCATGGAGCATCTTAGACCTAGGAAGGGAAAGTTTTAATACACCTGCAGTTGGCAAAAAGTTTAGGCCCTTACAGACCAGTTTCAAAGCAAACGTTACCACAAAAAAACAAAACAAAAAAGTTAGTCATTAAAAAGTGCCATTTTCTTCTGATGAATTCTAAAGTGCACAGGTAATGCTCCATATATGTAAGGTCTAGGTGTGACTCTTGCCACCTCAATGTTCAGTTTTTGTGCTAAACGAGGACTTGACACTGGGTTGCCAGTGGCATGCATCCCTCTACAGTGATCCCAAAAAGAATGTGCCATTCAGGGAGAAACAGGGATTTGCAATGATTTAAAAAAAAATTTTTTTAAATAAAAACTACCTTGGGTACAAACTGCACAGATATGCGTTCAAATACAAGTGAGAAAACAATTGAAAGTTTGTTGAACAAGTGCTCAGCGCCTGACTGGGCATAACTAACGAAATGAACTGATCAGAGTAGGTAGCAGCCAATAGTTAACTTTGGAAACTTTTAGAAACAAGTTGGAAAACGTGCTTCTGTAGTTTGAGATCTTTATCTAACGAGACAAGTAAACGCAACACTTTTAAAACGAGAGGAATCAAATGAAAGTAGACGTTCGGGTCAGAGAGAATCCCTGCCCGCCACTCACCGAGCGTTAGAGTTATCAGCGACGACAAAGTTAGGTTGATAAACAAAATATGCATTCCTTCTGGTTTGTACAAATCCACGTGGGTTTTTGCATAGATCCGTTATTATGTCGTCCTTCTCGTCAGATAAAAAAAAAAAACAATAACTTTCAGATGGTCCTTGTTTAGGTCCACAGAGAGGAAGAGAGAAAGAGCAAAGCGCGTCTGTAGACTCTGAGTGCGGGATGTTGTCCCTGCTGATCCCAGGTTGGAAATGACTTGAGGGACACACATCCGCAGCTCCGCGTGGAGGGGCGTTATTCTGGTAATCAAACACACACACACACACACACACACACACACACACACACACAGACACACACACACGCACACACACGCACGCGCGCGCATGAGTACCCTGAAAAAGTAAGGATGGATGGATGGATGGATGGATGGATGGATGGATGGATGGATGGATGGATGGATGGATGGATGGATGGATGGATGGATGGATGGATGGATGGATGGATGGATGGATGGACGGACAGACAGACAGATCAACTGCTACTTTAATACTATTCTAACTTTCCTAATAATCCATTTGACTTTCAGTCATACCCCAGTCAGTGTTCATTTCCATCCTCATTCAACGATACATGGATGTGTTTTCCATGCACTGCTTCCATGTTTCTGATCACTTAAGATGAACACAAAATATTGTGACAGAAACAAAACGTTGAAATGGTGACTTTGACAGTCCTGTCCAGCAGCAGACTGTTTCCTATGGGCAATACATTTGAATTTTTGAGAACCTGTTTTTAAGTTTCGGTCTTCTAAAACTAAACACGGGTCACGCTTCACAGCATCCTGGGAACTGCCTGTTAGCAGGTAGGATCTTCTACAATGATACAGAAATGCTGACAGAGATGTTTGTTCAGTTGTCTTGCAGAGTCATCAAAAGGAAAAGCAGATTCACATCAGGTGAGTTGTGAACGCAGTCCAAACGGCTTCACACAGGTAAACGCTGTCATGCACAGGTAGACAAGACTGGTGGCACCTGTGATCATGTGGTGTCATTATCTAATCAGGTTAGATTCAAGATTAAAAAACAATTAAAGTAATCCCTTTCTTTGTTAAATAACAAACACAATTAATATGCTGATAAGGGATGTCAACCCCACAAACGTAATAACCCACAAACATAATAAAAAGTTGCACCTTTAAATGTAATAATCCCACAAACGTAGTTGCAGTCCCCTTACACAAATGTAATACCGAATTTCCCACAAAACATAATAGTTATTTATTATGTTTGTGGGTAATTAACCTTAAACCTAACCTCTAACACTAACTCCCCTAACCCTAACTCTACTGATCCTATTACCCTACCTGCCCCTAGCCCTAACCTCCCCCCAACCCTAACCCTAGGTATTATGTTTGTAATACCTAGGGTTATGTTTGTGGTAGGTGACTGCAATTATATTTGTGGGAAAGTTATTACATTTGTGGGATTATTACATTTAAAGCTGCTATTTTTTATTATGTTTAGGAGTTAATACCTTTGTGGGTTATTACATTTGAGAGTTATTACATTTGTGTGAGTTATTATATTTGTGTGTGTTATTACATTTGTGTGAGTTATTACATTTGTGGGGTTATTACGTTTGTGGGTTATTACATTTGTTGGTCATTACGTTTGTGGGGTTAACAAGGGAAATATTAGGTTTAAAGCTTAAGAAAGCTTGTCAGCTAATCCGATCTGAAAGAAGGTTTGCAGCACTTAATTATTTGTGTTCTTGTTTTACTGAAAAGATAAAAGTTTAGATTTTATCTGTCCCTTTAATGTTTTAATTTCTGAATACACCAACTTTGGGACTTTACAGATACAGTTCCGGTGTATTTATGATACCATCATTTGGAACCTTTTGACTGTATGATGTCTTCAGTCTGTTCTATCAAAGGGTTTTATAAGAGGTCAGAATTAAGCAAGTGCTTCTTTCCTCCATACATATAACATACTCAAACAATGAACTTAAAAAAATCTAACATGCAGTATAGAATATATACAAAATTTATGTTCCCTATCATATGTAAGGGCGGCACGGTGGCGCAGTGGTTAGCGCTGCCGCCTCACAACACGGCGGAGTTCGCATCCTCTCTCCGTGTCTGCGAGGGGTTCTCTCCGGGTTCTCCGACTTCTTCCCACTTCCAAAAGCATGCGCTTCAGGTTGATTGGCCGTTCCAAATTGCCCGTAGGAATGAGTGTATGCATGCATGGTTGTATGTCTGTGTGTGGCTCCGCGGTGCACTGGCGTCGTGCCCGGAGTGTCCCCCACCTCACGCCCTATGCCACCGAGATAGGCTCCGGCTCCCCGTGACCCGCTGCGGCGGATGTAGCGGTGGTAATCTGAAGATGACTGACTGACTGACTATCATATGTAAAATTTGTTCTGCTTACAAGACACTGCAGATTTAACTTCTTCTTTTCCTTTTGGCTTTTCCTGTCAGGGGTCGCCACAACGAATCAGTTGCCTCCATCTAACCCTGTCTTCTGCATCCTCTTCTCTCACACCAACTACCTTCATGTCCTCTTTCACAGCATCCATAAACCTCCTCTTTGGTCTTCCTCTAGGCCTCCTGTCTGGCAGTTCAAAACTCAGCATCCTTCTACCAATATATTCACTATCTCTCCTCTGGACATGTCCAAACCATCTCAGTCTGGCCTCTCTGACTTTATCTCCAAAACCTCTAACATGTGCTGTCCCTCTGATGTACTCATTCCTGATCCTATCCTTCCTGGTCACTCACAGAGAGAACCTCAGCATCTTCATCTCTGCTATCTCCAGCTCTGTCTCCTGTCTTTTCCTCAGTGACACTGTCTCTAGACCAAACAACATCGCTGGTCTCACCACAGTTTTGTACACCTTTTCTTTCATTTTAGCTGAAACTCTTCTATCACACATCACACCTGACACTTTTCTCCACCCGTTCCATCCTGCCTGGACACGCTTCTTCACCTCTTTTCCACACTCTCCATTGCTCTGGACTGTTGAGCCTAAGTACTTAAAATCCTCCACCTTCTTGATCTCTTCTCCCTGTAATCTCACTCTTCCACTTGGGTCCCTCTCATTCACACACATGTACTCATCAGGACCGATTGACTTTTCATACTTCATCCTCTTCAATGCCCTCCTCACTTCATCCTGACTAATCTTTGCTACTTCCTGGTTCACAACAGTCA